>NC_079148.1:17703409-17919926 GCF_945859685.1 Eupeodes corollae | reverse complement strand
TACTTAAATTCGTAGCATCGCCTTTTTTATGTAAAGGGATAACGACTGCAGTTTTCAAGAAATCAGGAAAGATACCTTTTTGTATGATTGAATTGAAAATGTGAGTTAAAACATCTGCAACTAGAAAAGATATTCTTTTCAGAATATTACCAGAAATATTATCGCACGACTTAAAATTTGAATTTTTTAGCGACTGTATAATTTTTTTTATATCAAAAGCAGAAAAAAAAACCATACAAAAAGTTTGACTTTGAATGGGTTCAAAAGCATTGACATGGACAAGCAAAAGAATTATTCATTGCTATGGTACAAAAAGTACTCGTAATATTTGAAAAATAATCATTACATACAGTGGAAACTTCAAAAGGCTCAGAAAAGGACAAAGTACTAACTACGATATCAGAATTAATCGCGTTTTTGTTCAGAATCTCACGACCTGTCATTCATTATTGGAATTACCCATATTATGGATAAACTTGTTCCTATAATAAGTATCTCTTTGTAAATGTTTATCATTTTTAAGTTCTTCACCCAATTTTTCGTAACACTTTTTCAGTCTAGAATTGTTGGGTTATGTTTTTTAGAGCATTAAAAAAGTAATTTTTCTTTTGAATTTTTTTTAAAGGAGCATCTAACATCCACTGGTTTAGATGCTTGTTTTGTTGACGTTTTTTAATTCGCTAGATAACTCTATGTGAAATTGAAGTCTGTTAAGAAAAAACAAAAAAGGCAGTAGATGGATCATGTGCACCATAAACATCATCCCAAAACTCAAAAACTAAGGCCGATTTTAGTGCAGTGTAGTCAATTTTAGTTAATAATGAGCTGATTTTCTCTGGACACACTGTGATCAAGCTGAATTGTTATTAAAAAGTGATCATTTATATTAGATCAAAGCTAGTCGTTTTATAATTTGTAGAATTACTTCTATGTAATCTTTTAAATATATGATCAAGACAAGTACTTGAATCTTGAACTACACGCGTTGGCACATTATGCAAACTTACCAAACCAAAAGAGATGAGATGGTGAGACGGTGTTCAAATCACCGACCACAATCATATTTTTGCACTTCTGATTTTCTAAAAAGCCAGAGAATTTATCCAGAAAGGCATTTACAGAGCAGAAGTTAAATCTTTAAGCACTGACAATAAATAAAATCAGAAATTTCGAATTTGACACTAATCAAGTCCGCACTGTTCAAATTTGAACATTTAATTTCTATGAAACACTGCAACTCCTCCAGCAGTATATGTAAGTATTATTACATGTTGCAACAAGATTGAAATTAGGTTTATAAAAATTCGAAACTTCATTATCAAAAATCCAGATTTCGAAAAGAAAAGTTAGATCTGGAAGAAGAAGCAAGATGAGTTAAAAAAGTATCAAAGTTCTTTTGGTGAATTACAGAAAAACCTGAAAACGACAAAAAGTTTTGATGATTAATACATAAACAATTCAAATTTACAGTTGACGAGGAAATATTGTTATCAATTGAGTTAATATTAGGACTTTAAGAAACATTATTTAAATTCACTCTAATCATAGCTTAGTTATAAAGAATTTTCAAGATCGACAAAGTCCTTAAAACTAACCACTTTGATAACATTCTCCCCTTCTTTTCTTCGAATGAACACAGATGAATTTCTTGTCCAAACATATTGACATATATTTTTTTGTTTAAGCTGAAGAGAACGTGTATAGGTAAGTGAGTCGTTTATAAAAATTCTCCTGTCAACAGAGAATACAACAACTTCCTCGCCGCCACTGCTGCAACCCAGTACCTCTGGTCTGACAGTCCAACGCACTTACCATCATTCCACGTGTACTACTTTAGCTAAATACCGAGTTTGAAAACCCATCTTCATTAAATCATTTTAAATTTTAGTTATGAGATGTAGTATTTTATTTTAACGTTACTCTAGTAACACCACAAGTTTGAATGGAAAAGGATAGCTATTAGCTTCAGCACCATTAGCATTTTGAGTTACAATTGTGGTGTTTCTGTTTTACGGGCTTCTGTTTACGACAATATCCCAATTGGATTAAGTTAATCTGATAAATTTACGTGTCCCTTAAAGAAAATTCAGCTTCATGACTCAAAAACTAATCAACTCAAAATGATATAAATATTACGAACTGTTTTTATGAAGTGAGCATAACATAAACATCTTCTTTTTTGAAACAATCTTAAATAAAATTGTAGGTACCATAATTTTTGTCCGATTTTTATAAATGATGAGGATAACTTAGTTAATTCAGCACTTAAGGAATAATAAAGTTCAAGATGAATAAAAAATGTAATATTTCGAAACTGTGTGAGTTGAAATTTTGAAGGTTGTTGCTAAGGAGAAGAATAGTTTTTCTTTCAAAAACGGTACAAAATAAAACAGTATTATGCTTTTTGGATAACTTAAGTTTTTTGAGGTCTATGACATTTTTCAAGAACAATTAACAGCCACTTCGGTGTGAATTTTTTCCTGAAGCTTAGTTTATACATTCAAGTAATAAATTCATTATTCGATTTTTCAATTGATTTTCCTGGGGCTATCCTATCCTTCCTGAGCTATCAAAACCATCAAAAACAAACAAACTAAAGAAAAATTAATCTATTTTCTAATGGAAAAAGCAGATCCATAAAAATCGAAGTCAAATACATAATTATAAATACTCGCACTAGCATAGAACATTTTAAGTTAAACGAATCAACTACAAGCTCTGACATAATCAATTCAGTTCTTGATTTAATTACCATTTGATAAGCAGCATTTCCTTCAATCTATTCAGACTTTATTTTATATTTCCTTACCCCTTTGGAAAATGCTTCAAGCTATTTTGTTTGTTTGTTTGCTTGCTTGTTTGATAGGGTAAAAGTGTGATTGTAATGTAGGATTGAAAAAAGTCATTAGCACTAACCTTACCTCTACTTCTCGAGACTATTTTTAGGGCATGATAAAATTGCAAGTAGGTATTATAATAACATATAATTAAGCTTGGCATATACTTAGGGTAGATCTATAGATTAAGTATATAGAAAGGTTTAAATATGTATGTAAATATCAAAGCAAGTATTATGTACTTAAGGAATTGGATAAATGGATGTGTATGACATTATGTGATTAGAAACTCATCGAATATAGGAGAATCACTAAATACTCGTATTCGTACACTTGAAGGACGCATTTGATTCATTAATTAGTAAATATTATTGTCAAATCAATTGCACAAAGCGAAATCCTTATAATGTTTATTCACATAATATTTCTATATTGAATTTCATCTAAAGAGCCCTGAGGAGTTGGTAATCTTAATCAACATTGTATAACTGTGTGAATAAATTCAATTAAGTTAAAATTGGAGCTGGTGGCATTTGGAATTCTAGTATATCAGCAAATTAAGAAAAAAATTTTAATTGTTTTTATTTTCCATACTTGAACTTTCAATTCACAGGATGGTTCAATAGAATTTGAGGAATTCATTCGGGCGTTATCGATTACATCGAGAGGAAATCTAGACGAGAAGCTACATTGTAAGTATAGGTTTTCCAATATGAAAACTTGACATTTTGTATGAAATCTGGCTTTTAAGTTTGTTAATAAATTTAAATGCCTTATGAGCTGTTTTCAAATGAAAAGTTTACAACTCACTTTTTTGCTTTTAGGGAATAATTAAATTTGGCAGTCTTATCATAAAATGTTTGATATTTCAGAATTATTAAGTTCTAATTGGAAGATCCAATATAATTTTTTTTTATTTCAATATAAGGGGTGTTTTTTTTAAAGAGGTAGAGTACTTAAGGTCGACACCACTATTTTAACTGATGTCCATTTTGTCAGCTACTAAGTAATCAACTTTTATTTCTGTTTGAAATTTGTATAAATGAATTTCGGTTTAGCGATTAAGCAGTTTTGATTGTCAATTAACAAAACTGACGTATTTAGAGTGCTAATAATGCTCAAGGTTATATTGAGACAAAGTTACATTCACAAAAAGTGACAATTAGTGTTAAGTATGCTTTATGGGGTGGAGGAATACTTTCTCCAGACCATGACCGCTCTAGAGGAATGATTACTCTTCATTCATCTATTGAAGAACCATGATATGCAGGAGCTGTGATTTCAGCAAAACAGAGCTACATTCGACACAGGTCGTGCCACATTTATTAAAGAAAACGTTTAGTACCCTTAAATCGACATTCAGCAATTTTTCCCAAATTTCAAAGCCGCACATGATAACAAATACAGGGAGAACTGTAGAGCCGTGTCCAGAATTGGCACCCCTCTAAAACTCGTTAGTTTGTGCAGGACGACCATGCATAGTTCGCACTCCTGAATAAAGGTTGGAAATATCTTAACTGAATCTTTTGATGTCAAAAAAGGCTTTAGACATGTGAATTCTTTCATATCGTCGTTAAAAGAGTAATCCAAAGCTCCCACGTTAGCTCTAGAAGCACTATCTTTCATAAGTCTGGCAAATAACTTGCATATGCTGATGAAGTGATGACATTTAATACCTCAGAAAAACACCCTTTATAAAATGTTTTGTAATATAAGCTTTTGTTATATAAGCTTTTACGTAATCAAAAATATTACGTATGAACACTTATTCAGTGCTTGACATTTAATACGTTTATATTTGTCTATAATTTTATTTTTAAACAATTGCAGGGGCGTTTAGACTTTATGATGTTGACAATGATGGCTTCATTACCAGAGATGAAATGTACAACATTGTGGATGCCATTTATCAAATGGTGGTAAGTAAAAATGGAAGAAGACACTATTCTTTCTGCTGGACTTCTTTCTTCTCAGTTTTTGTTTCTATAAAATTTTATTCTTGAATATTTTAATGCATTTTAATTCTATTTCCAATGCAAACACCCACTTTACACATTGTAAAATCAAAAATACCAAAACCATCATCATCACGATTACAAAAATTACCATCATCATCTATCCCAGGGTCAACAACCACAAACCGAGGACGAAAATACCCCACAAAAACGAGTGGATAAAATATTTGATCAAATGGATAAAAATCATGATGATCGTTTAACACTGGAAGAATTTCGTGAGGGTAGTAAAGCTGATCCACGTATAGTTCAGGCGTTAAGTTTAGGTGGTGATTAGCCGACAGAAACGTAGTCTAAAAATTAGGTTATCTTATAATAACTTATTTATTTAACAAAAAAATAACTCCCTTGACAGAAGAAAAATGAATATATAAATATTTACAAAACAACCAACTCATAACATCAAAAAAATATATAAATTAAACTTCCCTGAACAAAATGAGAAACAAAACAGTATAAAAATTAGCTTCCTTAAAAACATATATTTGAATAAAAATAAAAAATATTATGAAAATTCAACCAGAACTTCTGCAAAATTCAACCGACACTTCAAAAATTTGAAAAGATGCATATAGGTTCGACCCTGAAGAAAAAAATCTCAAAAATCAATAAGTCTGTAGATAAATTCGAATACAAACAACAACAACAAAAAATAAATTTAAAAAGAAAACGCTCAGCAATATTTGGAAATTAAAAAAGTTAGATTTTGACAAAATAAAACAAAATTAAATTTAAATTAACAAGAGTGTATAAAAATATAGATTGTAAATTTAATAATCTTCAACGAAAATTATTTAAAAGATAATTAAAAATAATACAAAAAAATGGTTCAAAAGCCGGGTCTAGATAAAGGTGCGTTGGCATATTTTAATAAAATCTTATCTTTAAAACATAAACAAAAAGATTTCTTCCCAAAATGAAATTTGTATAGAAAATAATGCGTTACCAATTAAAAAATTTAATCTCAATTACAATTTAAATAATTCAAATATCTAAATTAAAAACAATAAATTTTATAATTGAAAACCAAAAATATATATTATATTCCTTGATAACCAGAAATTTCACGAGTTACCTATAAAAATATTTCTTTGGTTAGCTTCGTGTTCTTAGTCCAATGGATTTAATTTAAAAAAGAAAAAAAAACAGTACTATTTTATCATTTTATTTTACTTTGGGACAATTAAGATCTATAGAAGCAGACCTATCTTCCCGTCGTCTCTACAAAGTCTGGAGTCTTAAATCTTACAGAACGCTTTAAAACGACAGCTCAATTTTTACTGCGAAAGGTATACTTGATTTTATTGACAAGCTAGTGTTAATTCCAAAAAGTATAGGTACCAATATTGTGTCCTGTGGTAAGCGAAGAATTCGCTTAAATCTGCTTGTAAAAAGTTGAAAGCTACCTGAATAAGCCGTAGTAAAATTAAAGTCAAGTGGTCAAATATTTTATTGAAAATTAATTAATTTTATTATTTAACTTTAACTTATATTTGTTGGTTTTTACTCATACCAATTTAATACAATTTTATTTTATTAATATTTTTGTTTTAATATGAAATCAATTAAATACATTTTTCTATTTTAATTTTTATATAAATTATAAATTCATGTCTTGATTTTGAGGCTATTCTGTCAAAAATCTTGTCAGTTTGTTGGCAACAACCTTCTTTTCAATTTTTTAAATGGAAGCAAAAGGTTAAATAAAAATTTAAATCCAAAACGTTCGTTGCAGCAAAATACTCGTTCAAATGCTCTTCCTTATTTTAAAACCCTTAAAAGAAGAAAAACAAAAAAACTTTTACCTAAATCAAATATCGTAAAATATTACCTTCAAAATAAATCAAATTTTATAATAAATATAAATACAAAATATAAATATAATTAAAAATAAACCAAATCCGTTCGCGTTAAATATGACAACAAAAAAATAATAAATATCTTGTATTCAAATAATTTCACGATCACAAACACAAACAAAGAACACACCAGAAAAAAACACCAATTTTTATTTTTTTTTATAAAGAAAAATAAAACAAAATTAATAAATAAAATAAAACACAAGAAAAATATATAATTACAAAATATATAAATATAATACCAAATCCTTCTTAACTTTAAGGCGCTGTAAATTATTAGAACTCTCACAATAATAAAAAATCTTCGGTAGGAAAACAAACAAAAAAAAATAAAATATTTTAAAACTTAAAAAATAAAATATTATTAAAATTCCTTTAAAGAAATTGCAAATAGCTTACATAAGAAACCAAACAACAACAAAAAATCCAAAAATTTAACAATATTTTCTTGTTCTCGGAAAATAAACACTTTTCAACAAAAAAAAAAAAACTTAAACTAAATCAATATCAAAATTATTATAAAATTGAATATCAATTCAAAATTTAAAATTCAATTAAATTTATTTATTATAATTAGGTAAAGAACCAGGAAAAAGTGTTTTCTACCATGTTGTCGATGTTTTTGTTATCAATTTAGTTGTTTTTTCATTTTAATGTGAGTTTCCATTTCACTTAAAAAATGTTGTTTTATTGGAATGCATTTTTTAAATTTATTTTAATTTGACAATTAATTTAGTTTTCACCTAAAACTCAATTAAAATGAGATTTGGCACATTTTTACGATTTTTTACAACCAATTTTGACATCACCATAATGCAGTTGTTTTTAAAATTTTGTTTTTTGGTCAAAATGGATGCTGCATGTTTTCAAAAACAATATACATTTTTGCAAAAAGGTTTTTTACCATCTAAGCATGCATATTTTTGTATGTAACGTTTGTTTATTGTAATTTTTATTTTAAATACTTTTTCTTCCTCTGCTTCTGCAAAATATATATTGGGCATGGTTTTTCTACCAAACCACGTTTTTTCTTAGCGCAGAAGCCTTCTTTACAATCTGACAAACTTTCTTAAAAAAAATAAGTAAAATTATGGCAGCATAAAACACAGTAATTCACTCCAACATACTTATACACCATATTTCTATCTATCGAACAGCAAAAATAGGAAGCAAACAAATCTTTTCAAAAATATAAAATAGTAACTCAAAAACACCTCAATGTAGTATAAAATATACCATCATTCTGATTTAATTTCTTTTCTATATGTGGTTCAGCTTTATTATATAAAAATATTATACCAAGTTGAAAAAAAATATTTTAAAATATATTATATAACCATAATAAAAATATTTACCTTCTTTTAAAGTTGTTGTTTTCATTTTTATTTTACTTTAAACATTATGATTTTAGCAAATAATGTAAAAAACTATAAATTAATACATTATTTCTCTTTTAAACTATATACTATTATATCTACTATGAATTGCATTTTGATTAATTATTTTGATTTTAAATATACATATAATATTATACTATACTATGTACTGTTAATTCTTTTCTTTAAAAAATATGATCATGCTAATATGATCATCTCTTGCCTCTTAATTATGATAAATAATACGCTTGGAGACTATACGTATATTTATATTTTTATTATTTTTAATTATTTTTGAATTGTTTTGTACAATTTTTCTGTGATATAAACAAACAAAAACCAATTTAAAACATTGAAAACAATCATTTAAACGCATCTTAGCAGAACCAGAACTTTTATGTTTTTTTTTTTTGTTTATACAAAAAAAATTAAATGTAAAAGAAAATAAATGAAAAAAAGGTGTTTAACAATTCAAAAATAAAAAATTTCATTTTCTAGTATAATTGGCTCACTTTGTTTATAAATATTTTTTTTATTTAGCATCTTTGCTTAGAATTTTGTTTGTAACAAATATTTTTATCATAATTAAAAATAGTAGTCTTTACAAATCTCTTTACAACTTTTCGAAATAAAAATTGATATGAAACAAATATTAAACGGAAAGAAATACGTTTCTCAAAGAAGAAAAGTTAGATGAATGGTCAATTCAACACTTTACCATAAAAGTTTTTGGGCCTGAAAAATAATGTTTTAGTGAATTTAGTAAAATATGAAATTCATATATTCAAAACTTATAATCACTGTTAGTGTTTCTCCAGACGAAATTTTTAACATTAATTTCTGTTTAAAAATTACTTTTCATTTTAAATATTATATCAAGTTACGGAGTAAATTTAATGATGATGAAATAAAAGTATTTAATGGTTCCCTTCTTCAGATGCAAATAAGTTAAACGATTTTATACCAGTAAAGCAAACAAATAACACCTAAATGCTTATTCATTTTCAATACAGCAAGTAGCAGACATACTTGTAATATCTGGTATATTGAGAGGTTTAAGATAATACCCTATTTTATACCAATTAAATTAATAGAGTCTTGTATATGCATTTTTATACTTTCAACTGGCTCATAATTATCAACAATATATTTCTTGAAATTTTATATAAGTCAAATTGACAAAATGAAATGTGCAATTCATAAAACAACTCCGATGTAGAAGCAGTTGATGGTAATTCTAAAAATCATTAGATTTTATACCAATCAAATTATTATGTTCTTGTGCATACAATGCAATAATAGATAGTCTTAATACCTGAGACCTTCCTTGGAAGATAATAACTACACAATTTATACCAGTCAATTTCAAAATAAAATTAATTATTGTAGAAACTCAGGTTACTTTCTTGTTCTGCATGTATATCAAAGTGACATCTATTTAAAAAGTGTTTCGAGGGCATGTTATAAATTATCCCATTTTATACCAATCAGATCATTATGTTCATAAGTTTGTGTACTTTCAACAGAAGCTATACCTGCTTTGTTGATTGTATTATACTGTTTATTATTTATACCAGTTCGGTACAAGGAGATACTGATAGGTCTAACACTATTTAAAAGTCAAAAAATGTATTTTTCTTTGTATTAAAACAATCGACGTAAGTTTTTACCAGTTAATCATAAGAAAGGAACATAATAAATTATTTTCAAGATTTCAGAAATTTTTCGAGACCAATTGAAATCATTAGTTTTTCATACTTTTTGTTAACTGGTATACAAAAATATACCAAATGCATTGATGGTAATGCGGAGCTATTTTATGAATAGTTGATAAAAACATTACAACTATTTATGTTTACTTATCTGCAGATTTCAATAAACTTGTCTAAAACGCATCAAATTTGCAGATTACTGTATATAAACTAAACTAACTCGCATAACATGCAAATACGTTAAGCAAAGTTAGCAAGAAAAAAAAAACACCCGTTTTTTTATGTAATAGCATTCAGCCAACAGAAAATCGAAGAATATTATTTTTATCATTTAAAATTATTTTTAAACAAAAAAATATTTGTTACAAAACAAAACAGAAAAACAAAAACAGCTCTTTGCCTATGTAAATCTACCTACTTTAAAATGCTAAATATTTTGCACGCCTTAAATATATTTAATAACATAAAAAATAAAATGCAAAACAAAATATCATATTTATGTGTGTGTACTATTTTAAATCTATTTAAGAATTTTTCTTCGATAAACTATTTTTGAGGCCTTTTTATATAATTACATAAACAAAAATATTAAATTAACATAAAATAATGTAAAATAATTAAAATCTACATTACATAATGATAAAAAAAAATAAAACTTGAAGCAACATTACATCCATCCAAACTTCATTAAAAAAGAGTTTTTTTTTCAGTAATGGAAAAACTCATTATTTTTTCATTTATATGCTCTCTTTTCGATTCTCATTGTATTATAATATATTTATTATAATCATGAAATACAAATCAAACAGTTTTTGGTTAACTCTTCTTTGCTAAAAAAAACTCCATTTCCATTACAACATACATTTATTTTTATCAAGAAAAAGAATAAAATTGAATTATCGTTACCGTTTAGCTAAATGCAATTCTATGATGATTAATTATTAAAATACAACAAGTCTTCTCATTGAAAATATTTTTAAACAAAAAACAAAAATAGAAATTTATTAATTGAAATAAAATGTTCACACACTTTTCCCAACAATATAACAACTTAATTACAAAAACTAATAAATTAAATACAAAATTCTAGCACTGTTTAATATACTTTACACAAAAATGCACAAATTTACTAACAAAAAACAAAACACAATAAATAATAAGTAAACAAAGTAAATTATTTACCATTACTTTATTAGTTTATTTTAAGCTTAAAATTAAATTCAATAAAATAAAAGCAAAAGCAATGAAATACATTTAAGTCGTCTCACCTGAAACCCTCACTGAAATTCTTCTTACGAAAAACAACAAAATATTTAAATTAATACAAAAAAAACATTAAGCTTTTCAATTTAAATTCAGTTAATTATATTATATTTTGCTTAAGGTTTAACCTCTGCAAAAATAAAATTATAATACAAAACAAAAAATCAATTATATAGGTATACAAAACTTATGTAAATATATAAAATATGTATTATTTATAAGTCATATTATAATATTTAGGAATTAATCTTGTATCTATCAAATAAATAAAAATAAAATAAAATTCTTTGAGCGAAAAATGTTTTATTATTTTCTGCTTACAATTAATACACAAAAAATGTTATAAATAAATTTACAAGAAAATAAAAATTTATTATAATATCGAGGAAAGTCCTATACTAAGCAATATTAAACAAAGAAAATAAAATTAGTGATACAAAAATTAATTTGAAAAACAAACTATTGAAATTCATTTAAAACAAAATTCAATATAAAAATGTAAAAAAAAGCATTTATACATTGTAAAAAATATAATACAAAAAATTGTGAAATTAAATTCTTACATTTACATCAATAATAATATAATTACAACAATATATAAATATACACACATTATATATTTTATGAATTTTTAAAAAAACCCAAACAAAAAAATTACTGAAATAAAATAAAATTTAAATAAAATAAACCAAAACAAAAAAAAAGAAATATTATATACAATATAAAAAAAATTGTGTAAAATGTTAAAAAGTCACAAATGCATTAGCATAGCGCAGACAACAAAACCAAACAAATATTACATATAGCCTTATAATTATTTTTATTATTATCAATTAATTATAATATAATTTTCAATATATCGCAATAAATTAAAATAAAATCAACAATACAAAAATTTAACTGCAGCCAGATTGTTAAAATTAATACAGACAAAAAAAAAAAAACAAACACGGTTTTATTTTAAATATATTGTACAGATAAATTAAAATAAAAAATAGAAAAAATATGAAAATAAAAAAACAATAAATAAATTAAATATTTGCTAATGCAAAAAGCATCAATAAGTCATTGTTAAAAAATAAAATAAAGTTGAAAATTTGATTTTGTGATTTTTTATGAGAAAAGTTAACAAAATAAAATTATTATTGATGAAAAGAGTTTTAAATAAGAAAATTAAGTTAAAATAATAATAATAATAAATAATAATTATAATAATAATTTATTATGTATGTGTGCCGTTTATTAATTAAAAAAAAAACTGAAAAATTAAATAAGAATGTGAGTTTTTGTGTTTTTCTAAAGGACATTTATAGGAACAGGATATGCAAAACGAAGAATTGGTCATCTCGAGAAGTAAGTAGAAAACACCTTTCAACTTTTTTTTTTTATTTTGATTTAATACGCAGTATAAATAATTAAATAACTAATTTTTAAAAATTAAAAATACATCTATTTCACTGAAGTTTCTTTTTCTGTTTCTGATTAAACAAAATCCCAAAAAATAGTCATTTAAGAATTTTTTTTCCAGAAATACTACAAACAAATACAAAAATTGCAGTGATATCTCTTTTTAACTTCGCACATGAAGTTAAGGGGGTATTCTGGTCTAGAGACATGAATTTCAGGTAATTTTTGAAGTGCTGTAAAAAAAAGCAAGCAATAATTTTACCATCAATTTTGTTATACATTATTTATTCACATTAGAAGCAAACAAAAAAAAAATAAAAAAGTAAAAAAAAAATAAAAATTTCGTTAGTTATCAGCTGGAGTGGTGCATCTCAAAAATTTGGTGCGTGACCATACGCACGATTTTAACTCTCCTAGAAATCTGAAATCAAAAACTAAAAAAGATTATTAATCTACAATAATGTCGCAATGTCTGTAACTACGGAAAAGTTACAAAAATGTTTTTTTACAAAATGGCGACTGCCTAAAAAAAAAAAAATTACCACTTTTTTTGAACATTCTTCGATTTGTTAAAAATAGTAAAAATAAAAATTTGGGAAGGGCCATAGTTCTGGACGTAGACAAGTCCCTAAAGATTAAAATTTTAAGTAAACCGGTGTGGCAGAACCTGAGAAATCGTGCGTATCAGATTCAAAAAGACAGTTCTGAGAAAAACGCGTTTAAAGTACCCCATTATGTCATTTGTTCTATTAGTTGCAGCCCAACTGATTTGGATGGCTACTCACAAAATACATATTTCTCGGAAAATAATTTGAATTTGGGAAAATACTCTCGTGGACATATTGTTAAATAGTTAAACTATGAAAATATGAAAAAAAATCGAATATTTTTTATTTCAAGACCAAAATACCCCCTTAATGTAATTTGTCCGATTTGTCGAATTGAAAAGTTTTAAATTTCTCTACGTTTCAAGGTTTAAAAAAAGATGAAAATTTTGGTTAACCCTAGATGTCTCAAGAACCAATAACTCTAGGGACTTGAATTAAATTGTATGGTATATATGTATTATAACGTGATACCAAACAAGTATCTTTTTGGGAAAAAAAAATCAATTAACGTTTTTTTTATAAATCAAAACCACTGAAGAAAAAAAATGTTTCACCTAGAAAATTTTACGAATAAAAAATAATTTTATCTCCAAAACAATTTCGTGCAAAGAATAACGTTTTTAACATCTGGTAAAATTTTGAGAAAAATCGAGTTGAATTTTTTTTTAGAAGAAATATAACATTACCTACTCAAAGTTGGTAAAATTTGAATTTCGACTCAAATATCTTTTCGAAAATTTGAGATTATGGCTCCAACTTTCGCTACAATTTTGGCAAAAAAATTGACAGTTTTTTTTTACAAAAAATTAAAAACCTAAACAAATGTTCGTAAAAATAGATTTTCGGCTCAATCATCTTTTCAAAAACTAAAATTATTAGCTTCAAACTAATTTTATCTCATAAAAAATATTATTTTGAACATTGGATAAAATTTTGAGAAAAATCGAAATGACAGTTTTTCAACAAAAAATAAATACCTAAACAAAATTATTAAAACTTCGTAAAAATTGATTTTCAACTAAAATATCTTTTCAAAAAATTGAGATACATATGTGCTTCAAATAAATTCCATATTAACATAAAAATATTGTTTTCAACATTCAGTAATTTTTTTTATAAAAATCTAACAGTCAGTTTTTTCATAAGAAATAAAAATCTGCAAAAAAAAGAACGCAAATTTGTAAAAAATAATGTTCGGATCTCGATATCGTGAATAATAGAAATTATTGACTTCAAATTAATTTCATTCATCCAATTTGTATTTGTTTATATAAGAAATAAAAACTTTTAAAAAATGCAAATGCATGAAATACAAACTTTTAAGCAAGACAAATCGACAAACGGGATGGGAAGTTATCAGTGTGGGTCGCATCCCAGCCTCTTTTGAAGGTTTCATTTCCAGACTTACAGTTCTTGTATTCTTTAGATTAGTAGTGATAGATATTTCTGCCGGAAAACCATAATGCCCAGATCGCAAAATGTCATACATGCCAAAATTGGTCACAAAGCCAAAAAGTTAAAGCAAAAATTCCTATAAACCAAAGCAAATGTCGTTACTTTCAATTGTTGTCTTTTTACCCAAAGAATTGATTTTAAATTTAGGTTTTATGTCATACTGGTTGGGCTTTGTGACATTTATTGTGGACACTACGACTATAACGATTTCTATCGTTTCTTATGGCTTATCACCCAACAACATACATAGCCTAGGTCAAAAAATGACATAAATCCCAAAAATAGAAATGTCTTAAAAAAATGTCACAAAAAAACGTTATAAAGCCCAAATAATAAATATCGCCCAAACCATCTTAAAAATGTTTTAACGCCAAAGTTTAGATTTTAATAACGCGCAAAAGAGAGGCAACATTCCCCACTGTTGGGGCTCCCTATACGATTTGGGGTAGTTGTGAAGTTGGGTGCATGCAAAGTTTCTTTACATTTGAAGAATCTGGATTTCAAGAAACTTTGCATACACACAACCTAGTCCCGACCCAAAACTTATAGTGAGCCAAAGCAGGAGGGCATGCTTCGTCCCATACATACTGTACTGTTAATACGCCATAATGCTGGTTGCTTATACTGTGAACAAGCAAACCATTTCGGTTTATTTCACTTTCAAAATGTTCCTTGTTTGGCTTTCTGAATGTCAAATACAACCAAACATACTTGTCACGCTTCGGCATGTTCCAATTTCTGGGAAATCTTACATCTTTTGTTTGCGTTTGGTCACAAAAATTTAAAACTGAAAATGTCGAAGTAAGAAAATAAACAATCAACAATGTAAAACTTTTTTTAAGGATCAAGCTGTTTTACTCGTAAATTCGAATCTTATAATTATTCTATCAGATCATGTTTATAAAATATTTCTCTTTAAAATTGTTAAAGACAACCAAAACCTGTGTTTTGAGGGTAGGTGCCTACTTAATATTTTTAAATACCCGTTTTCAACATGTTTTCAATGTTACTTCTTTATTAATATTTGTTTAGTATGTGACCAAAACTTAATCTGATTATCTTGTTATCACGAAAAATTTGTTTCAAACAAATGAAATTTAATCAATTTAACCGGTTTTGCCTTTTTTAAAAAACTAATGAAGATTTTTCGAAAGTCACGAATTTCATTGGAAAAAACCTACCTTTATCATGAATTTTTAACTTGTGCTTTTTAGAGGAACAGAACTTTAAGTTGGTAAAACTTTATTAAATGGCACCCATTTTTTCAGCTGTCAAGCGATGAGCTCAAAATAAAATTGCAGTATTTGGACACGCAGATATATGTATGTATGTACTTCTAAAAAACATAAATATCTTTTATTTCGATTTTTTTTATAATAATATCTCATCTCATCGTAAAAGTGAAATAAAACCTCGTATTATTAACGTTCGATTTTTGCGATGTATTCATGTTTGTCCCAATTTTCATACTTCAAGAATGATAACTGAAAAACCTGTCAGATAATTGTTAATAACAAATGAACTACGTGCTTCCAAAGATATTGTTTTTTTCTAAGATATATTTGTTGAAAACTCTTTGAGATATGAATCCGTCAAACATAAAAAATGTAAGTTTGCAATCCATTTAATACTGACATTCGAGAACCGAGTATCTCATCACAATCGTTTGGGACATTAGTTTTGAAATCCTAGGTCGCAAAGCCTTAAGGACCTTATTTTAAACCTGAATTATAGCACTTGAATTTTTTACTATCCCAGTTGTCAGATTGGTTTTTTTAGAGTTACGCAATTAGCTAAAAAAATACCGCAAGTTTGTTTTAACACCCTTTGGGAAAACCCTTAAAAAAGCCTCCCTAATCAATTATGATGTTGTACATTTTTGTCACACAACTAATGTTATTTTTTTTTTTTGCATCTGTCCTGTGATGTGCAGTGAAATAATTTGTCGTCTTTTATTAAATTTCTTTTAATTTTCTGGTAAATAATTTTCCCACACTTTCCGAATGCACATTTGGATCTTGAATCTAAAAATAACTCATCATTGAATTCTCGCACAACTCGTCTCGTACGATTCGAGTATACTCGTATATACCCGCCAAGTGAGTGTATACGCAATTCAACATCTCAAAAATACCAGATGACATTCTTAAGACAATTTCACTTGCTGCATTTTTGAGTTTCAGTTTTAGTATGACACCGCACTCACATGAGTTGGTTATATTCGTGCACACACATGGTATAGGGTCGATAGGTCGTCTATGAGTGAATTTTGAAAAATATTTTTTTTTTATATTAAAAAAATGTTTTATATAGATGAAGGTATATTATAAGGGTAGGTATGTGGCGCCACCTGCTTCAAAACTTCAGAATTGTATCAATTTATCGAAATTTTTGTCGAGAGCATCACTTGAAAGAATATCCTTGTGAAGCCATCCAACACATCACTGTCAGTGTGGGAAGAACTCAAATTAACAAATTGATTAACCCTATGAATATCATGTCCCTCGTCATTGACGTAGAAGGGTGGATATAACGGAATGTGGCTGTAATTTTATTTTCTCACATTTATTACTTTAGTTATAGGTATAGGGTGTTTTTCGAACATAAATTTGAGATTTATATTTGATGGAAAGTAATTAAAAGGGAATTAAAAATAATTTAATTTCTGTTGGTTTAATATTTTTTAGATAGTCATTATTTTTGAATTAGTGAAACAGCTCACCAATAGATAAGCAATGAATCATTTATTTAAAGCACATTTCAAAGATATCACTTAATTTGTTGCTGTTGTGATTATGTTTGGATTATCCACAGGGATTTTGAAATGAGTAAGTAATATTAAGGAAATTCAAATTATCTTATTGTTTTACTGGACATCAAATTTCACAAAAATTATCTTATTAGCAATTTAAATTTAATGTATCGTTAAAAATAAGATTTTAAAGTCAAACTCATAGAACCTAAGTACAAAACCACTTTTTAGTTTTTAAAAAATGTGCTTATTATTTAAGCAAAATTGATCTTTAAATATAAACGTAGTAAAAAATGTTATTCAAAATATAACGCACTTTTAATCTGACAAATGTTTTATTGAAACGAAATTTGAATAACTACTAATACAATTTTTCACAATTAAGAGGAATAAGTTCATATAACGACAAATTTTGGTACAGTACTTAGACAATATATACAAATATTTAAAATACAATTTGAATAGTTGGTTTACTGTCAAACTAAGACAAACTATCGAATAAACTCAGGATTGATACTAAAAGGATGTAATAAGATCTTTCTTCGTTCTTCTAAATGTGTTTTGCTGATTTTTTAAGTTTAATAATGATATTTGTATTTAGTTATATTGGTCATACCAGCGTGAGCTCTGAAACCATGATTGATTTTCGATTCGTTCACAAGGCAAGTACACTCAAAAATATTTTTTGAGACAAATTTAGAATAAATAAGGCTTTGTAAAACGTGTAGCTGTTTCATAATTTGTTTGGTTTGAAGCGGATAAAACTGAACACAAAAATGTTGGTAACCTGGAATCTTTTTCTAATATCCAAAATGTTGGGTATGTTTTATGGTCTATTTAATGTTTTCAAACGGTTTTCAACAGAAAAAGGAATCCATCGTCTAAACAATATTTTTATATTAAGTTTTAGAAATGTATTGAAAAATAAAAAAATAATTTTGAAACCGGATATATTTAAATTTGAGCAGGTAGTTAAAATCGAAATTCAGATTCGCAATTACCATTTAAAATTGAAATGTATTTTTAAAAACTATGATATCATTAAATTCAAGGTTCTTAAAACTTCATATAGCGTCAATTAAATGCTAATAACTAATGATAATTTCAAGATACTAAGTGAGATACTAAAGTGATTTAAATTGTATTAACTTACCAAAGAAAGTTATTGTAATGGGTCCGATTTGTCGAATTGAAAATTTTAACATTTCTCGACGTTCCAAGGTCCCTAGAATCAAAATAAAAGTGCGTGCGGGTACAAACGTTCGTACGTCCGTACATTCACGACCTTTTTTTCATTGTCCATAGCTCAAGAACCAGAAGAGATATCAATTTAAAAGAAGTTTGGTTACACAGATAATAACGCAGAAAGATGTAGAAAAGACTCTCAACAAAATTGCGTAGGTGGTTTTTTTACCATCGCAGTTTAAAAAAATGTGAACATTTTTGTTAACCCCAAGTACCTCACGAATTAATGACACTAGAGACTTGAATTAAATTGTATATTATGTATTGTAACCAGGTTTGTCTTAAGATTTTTGAGGGAAATAGGATTTGGGGGCAAAAAAAAGTAGGCATAATATATTTTTTTTTAATTCCTTAGGTTAAAAACATCATTTTAAAATAAATTTGTTTTTTTTTAATAGTTTTACTTTAAAAACAAAATAAAAAACAGATATATGTTATTTATGCTTTTATAATTTTTTAAATTTACTTTTTAAAGTTGAACATTTTTCTTTATAGTTGATTTTTGATAATTTGTACTGTTTTTTTTTTTGGTTGATTTCGAATTTTTTAATATTTTTTATTTTAATTTCATGCAAGGTAATTTCTTTATATTTGTTTTGATTTGGTTTTTTTTAAGATGTATGTTTATGTTAGTTTAAGTATACAATAAAATATTATTGAAGGCATACTTTTCTAGCAGATGGTACAGGACCATCAAAATATTTGGCACGAAAACTTCGTACTATTTTTGTTGCATTCTGGATTCTGAATTTTGGCCCGCGCTTCAAATTTATAAAATTTCTCCCTTAGTTAATTTATGAATGAACACAGTTAACAAAGCAAATTGACAACGACATCAATCGTTTCTTTTTGAAGGCTCTTGCTGATTTTATGAATTCTTTCTAATATTGTGCTACAAATTTATGTTAAAATGAGGAACTCCAGTTTTGACATTTTCTTAGACAGGCTTAGCGCTTCGCTGTTTGTGTTTGGAGCTTGCTCTGGGTCTCCAGAGATATACATTATACACATGTCAAGGCTTCAGGTACAAAGGTAGCAAATTCGTACTTCTCCTTTAATCTTGCTTGCAAACCAGAATATTTTCCCGACATATTAGACGCATTTTCATAGCTTTGTCCTCCACAAACATCTATTGAAATATTATGATTTTCCAGAAATCTCAAAATTGATAAAGGTCGGGTGTACTGTCAACAATTAGTGAGAAATATTTTGCCTACTAAATTAATAAAATAAAATAATTTCATGTAAAATTTTCAATAGGACTTGTGTTCCCATTATATCAATGAATTGTTGCAAATATTTGCTGATAAATAGGAGTTCCCACATGTTTTTTAAATGATGTGCGATTAATGAATCAAATTCACCTTAAGGTTCCAGGAATCCCAAATTTCCGTTGTTATGTGACCCAATGGTTTCGTTAGGAAAAATCCGACCTATTATATTTTTTCTTTTTTTTTTTTCTTTTATGAAACCTACCCCAAGCAAACACCGACATACGCAGATGAACACTGTGAGGATGAGTAGAGCAAGACAAAGAACATGGTCAGGAAGAAAGAGGAAAGGAAACAAAATTATTCTATCCGACTCATCATTTTGCAACTCATCATTTGAGTTGGTGGATTTGGGGGCCAATTAATGGGGGGGGCCCTGGGCCCTTTCCCACTGGGCCTATGCCTAAAGACGCCACTGTGCCACAATTTTGTGCAACGAAAAAAAACGTTTTTAACATCTGGTAAAATTTGGAGAAAAATCAAATTGACGTTTTTTTTTTATAATAAAAACCTAAAAAAAACATTACTCAATGTTGGTAAAAATTAAATTTCGACTCAAATATCTTTTCAAAAACTAAAGAAATGGGTTCGAACTTATTTTCTATTATAAGAAATATTGTTTTCAACATTTGGACAAATTTTGAGAAAATCTAATTGACAGTTTTTTTTTACAAAAAATAAAAACCTTAAAAAAATCATTACTTAAACTTGGTAAAAATTTACTTTCGACTCAAACAGCTTTTTAAAAATTAAAAATATTGTATTCAAACTTTTCTATTACACAGAAAATATTGTTTTCGATATTCAGTAGTTTTTTTCATAAAAATTCACCAGTCCGTTTTTACATATTAAAAAATAAAATCTAAAAAAACATTGATGTTCAGTTCTTGATATCTCTCAAAATAATTTCATTCATCCAATTTGTAAAAATTTAAGAAATGCTACTAAAATTGGTAAAAATTAGTTTTGGACTAAAAATCTATTTAACAAAACTAGATTTTCAAACTAAACTATATTTTTATATGAAAATTATTGTTGGTAATTTAAAAAAAAAATTAAGAATAATTCAACTGCCACTTTCTCAACCCTACACAAAAACAAGACAAATTGCCAGACGGTATAGGAAGTTATCAGTCTGGGTCGCATCCCAGCCTCTTTTCATAAAATTGCTTGTTAAGGTTATGCAAAGCTAACATGATAGCTTAAATTTATTTATTTATTTATTAAAAAAGAAATCAGTTTTGAAAGACTTTTAATACAACATTTTAAAATTTTGAATAATTCAAGAACAAAAAAATGCTTGGAATCCTTTTTCAAAATAAAAAAAACATACCATCGTTAGTACAAAGAGGGCCTTGAAGAGCAATGAAAACTGAGAGATTGGTGAAGAAGTACTTTAAAATTTTTCTATTGTAACGAAACAAAAACTTTTCTACTACGTTTTTCCCATATAGACCAAACATTTAACAATCAGTTATTTAATGTATTTAGACTTAAGGAATCCTTTAATACATTTTAATTCATAAATATCAAAATTAGAGCGGATTTTGGTCGAAATAATGAAAAATAGATATATCAAAAATTCTGTATGAATAAATTGCTTTGCAATTTTGCATAGTATATGTTCAAAACAGTGCATAACAAAATTATGGTTGGTATTTTCAAATATTACAAACAGGCTTAGAAAAATACAAAATCGTTTTGGTTTTTAAAGAAAGTACGCACTGTTTTACGTAATGAAACTTATTTCCCTTTTCAGCCTCTTAACACATTTACATTGAGTAAAGTTTTTGTTACCAGCTCTGAAAAACAGTATTTTGATCCGTTTCCAATGATAATATTTTTAAATAACTACAAGAATCTTCCCTTTCCAACTCTTCGAAAGGTTTGTATTTTATGGCCCTCTAACTTTTTGTTTGATTTATTATTTACATATTTCTTTATTTTTCATGAACCTTACCTATTTCACTAGTATCCCACTTTCTTATATTACACCGATAAATGTTAAGCTGTCATTTTCTTTAATATTTCTCAATTCTAAATTAACATCAAAAACTTTGTTTTACGTGCATAAAACACGAATTCCAAGCAACATGGTGGAAGAATTCGTGTATGTATGTATCCACTTTTATATGATATCCAAAATTAATTAAAAAATTTGCTTCCTCATAAAATCAATAAAAACCAATATTCCAATAACTATGATTGCCCAAATTAAAAATAACGTTGACGACTCGACCAATCGTTATCACCCAAACCAACAACAACAAAAAAAGAAAACCCTTTAATATAGTTTAGTCTTAACGACCTTCTTATCATAACAAAAAGAAAACAAAAAAAACATACGCACACACAATCGATTTATTTATAGGATGAGTCCTTAAGTGCGTAGAACGATGATAATGGTCTGTTTGTTTATATTAAGACTTCGAAAATAGTCCAGAGAAATGCGCAACATGTGTTCAGAATTCAAAAATACTGATAGTTCTAAAAACAAAATACAAAACACAAGAAAACACAAAAATAATTATCTCCCGATGCTGATAAATAAAATATCTGTATCTTTTCTTCAAACCCGCTGATGCTCATCATCACAGCATCAGCTTCAGCATCAGCATCATCATCAGAATTGGTAGGTTAGGTATTTGGTTTTTCATTTTTCAATTTTAATAAAATTTTTGTTCAATATACAAACAATCGTGTTTTATTTTAATTTATTTTTGAGAACACAACAAGAGAGCGCAAAGTGGCTTCCCATGGTCTATTTTTAGGGCAGCCAGTGTAAAGATATTTCTTGTTTTTGTTTTTTTGGAAGAGCCCTGTGTAGACGTAGTGTGAATGCATTGCTGACTGAGCACTGAGGTTGAGGAGTGTGTTTTTGACATATAAACGAGCAGGCGGCACTATAGTCACACCAGCATCAGCAGCGACCAGCCATAGGCATGCCACTGTACTGTAGATACTACATTGGATATTTATAGATACTTTTTGAACGATTCGAAATTCGGAGGAGATACAGATATAGAGATAGAGATACAACTTTGCATTCATATGTGAGTAAAACATCAGTTGGCAGTGAATTTTTGTTTTTTGAGTTCCATCGAATTTTCCTTATTTTCGAAACGCAACGCACTTGATGTGAAGGCCTAAAAAAAGATTATGAAAACTGAATTCATGAAACCATCATCCGAATCATCTTTATCCATAAAGGCTATGGGCGGCTATATGTGGAAGAATTGGAAAGGGTGTAATTTCGAGCGGGAAATCTGATTTGTTTTTGGATTTGGAAATTGTAAAATTTGAGGACGTATAAGGAAGGAATCACTTGTGGTGGCCAAATCAGTCTGTCAGTTGGTGGATCAGTGATCGGATCGGAGAGGATTGAGTTAAATTACTTTTTCGAAAACAGAGTTAATTGCGGGAATCACACACGGAAAATATGTTTAAACACACAGTGACTATGGATAGGGATACGTATGGTGGTGAAAGGATAAAATGTAACCCTTCTTCGGCGACGATGGTGGAGCGAAGGATAACAGCAGATCAGATTTTGCACTTGTGTAAACTCTTAGCCGAACAATCGAAAGCCGTAGGTTTAATTGGTGATTTTTCAGATCGAACTGTATCTAAATTTGATAAATTTAATTATTTCAGAAATCTTTTGATCGGAGGAAAAAAATTTCGGAGGATGATTGTGGAAGTTCAAGAATGGAAATACAAAGTGAAGACATTACAAGCAGCCGATCATCAGAACAGGAGTTTTGTGACAGAGTGAATAATAACGCAGAAGGTCATCAACAGGAGATAGTACTTGCAGATAGCAATATTGTAGCAGCAACAACAACAACTACAACAATGACAGTATCAACAACATCAACAGTAACAACAACAACAAAACAAGTTAAAAAGGATATTTTAAATAAAATACGAAATCAGATATTCGAGAGAAAGCGTCAAAAATTGGCAATTGGGCAGAAGAGAAATGCCAGTGTTGTTTGGCGACCTTGGTGAATGACAACAATAATTTATTCTAACGGTGATAAAAATTGACAATAAAAACAAAAATATGTGTGAGTTAGAAAAAAAAAAGACATTGTAAATAATAAACTAAAAATAGTAAGTAGACACCAAAACATAAATAAGTTCTTCCAAATTTTCCAAAGAATTGTTATTTCTAAGAAATTTAGTTAAGTGTTTTTTTTTCAAAATATTACAAACAAATAAATAAAAAGAACAACAAATTAATTAATTCAATTGCATTTTTCGATACGTTCAGTTTTTTGAGGTTATTGTTTTTGAAAATGCAACAAAAGCAAATGATACATGTTTTTGAATGTGAAGACTCTTGTTAATTAAGGTTGAAATTTAAAGAAACGTACAGCTTGAACATGTTCTTAGATATTATATGACTCCTAAAGCATTATATTAACATCTTATTTTTAAACTAGGTATTAGAAGCTTTTTTTGAGGTTTTGAAATGATTACGAAGACCTTTGGAAATATGAAGTTTTTTTCCTCCGCTGATCCGGCTGTTATATTTCAGACGTTTGTACGTTTATAAGCTTGAGTATAACCTATATTTTTGGGATCGTCTTTTTATTGACAATAGAGCATTCAAATTGATTGGCTATACTAAAATCGTCGGATTCTTTACGCTCGCCGCTCGTTCGAACCCCTTAAAGTTTCTTGTCTCACTCTTTTTTACCGTTATTTTAACTTATTGTGCTATAGAAAAAATCCAACTGCAGTTGTTGCTACCTATGATGGAATAGGACACACATAGGCCAGTTTAATGGGCCATTGAGATACCAAGTGAATCTTGAGGCTTCATCCTAAGCTCAATGAAACCAGTTTAAGTCCCTTAAGAAACGTGAGAGACTGATTTGGCACCTATTACCGAACTTATATGCAATCTGCTTAGACTAGTGTTGGCCAGTGACACGTGGTGATGTTATTATAAACGGTGATTTTTTAAGAGCTTGAGAACTTTAAAAAAAAAAAACGCATAAAATTTGCAAAATCTCATCGATTCTTTATTTGAAACGTTAGATTGGTCCATGACATTTACTTTTTGAAGATAATTTCATTTAAATGTTGACCGCGGCTGCGTCTTAGGTGGTCCATTCGGAAAGTCCAGTTTTGGGTAACTTTTTCGAGCATTTCGGCCGGAATAGCCCGAATTTCTTCGGAAATGTTGTCTTCCAAAGCTGGAATAGTTGCTGGCTTTTTTGTGTAGACTTTAGACTTGACGTAGCCCCACAAAAAATAGTCTAAAGGCGTCAAATCGCATGATCTTGGTGGCCAACTTACCGGTCCATACCTTGAGATGAATTGTTCTCCAAAGTTTTCCCTCAAAATGGCCATAGAATCGCGAGCTGTGTAGCATGTAGCGCCATCTTGTTGAAACCACATGTCAACCAAGTTCAGTTCTTCCATTTTTGGCAATAAAAAAAGTTTGTTAGCATTGAACGATAGCGATCGCCATTCACCGTAACGTTGCGTATAACAGCATCTTTGAAAAAATACGGTCCAATGATTCCACCAGCGTACAAACCACACCAAACAGTGCATTTTCGGGATGCATGGGCAGTTCTTGAACGGCTTCTGGTTAATCTTTACTCCAAATGCGGCAATTTTGCTTATTTACGTAGCCATTCAACCAGAAATGAGCCTCATCGCTGAAAAAAATTTGTCGATAAACACATTTCGAACCGAACAATGATTTTGGTAATAAAATTCAATGATTTGCAAGCGTTGCTCGTTAGTAAGTCTATTCATGATAAAATGTCAAAGCATACTGAGCATCTTTCTCTTTGACACCATGTCTGAAATCTCGCGTGATCTGTCAAATACTAATGCATGAAAATCCTAACCTCAAAAAAATCACCCGATACATGGTGTTTGCCTTTTTCAAAGCGTCCTGCATTAGGAATAATTTACATGAAGCGATTGATACGACTGCATTTGCCAAACGCGGTAGAATGGGTTGTACTGTACTGTTCCTAGCGAGTTTACTTGTCTTACAGTTACCTGATATGTCTCTAATGCACGGCACCTAGCAAAAGTGAATATCAAACTGTTTTGCCATCTCCATTAGAGATGATCGACAGTTATGGACTGTTATAGAGTTTGTAGAAACAGACTTAAGAGATTTGATATTGGAAAACGGATATCAGATGTCGGTATCACGTTTTCTTTAAACCAGTACAAGATTTCTTTTATCGCCAAAAGTTCCGCCTGGAACACGCTACAATTATTTTGATGGCGGATTGAGAGACTTGATTTCAGTCTTTCAGAGGGGTGTACCTCCACCAACCCCATCTTTCGTGTGTAATCCTTCTGTATGAAAATAAATTGTCTCGTCTTCCAGGAGTGCCCTATCCTTCCAAAAAGATCTGCAGAGTAAAGAAATCTGGAAGTTTCTGTCGAATTGCACCTGGGGAATGGTGAAGTCTGTGTGCTTTGGAATTAATTCTTAATACCTAAGAATTACGGAGTAGCCAATGTTGTTGTTAATCCACTGCGACAAAGCTTTACGACGAATAGCAGAGCTTGCAGCTATTTGGTTGCTAAATACATCAAGTTTCTTAAATATTGTTTGCGAAATAATTTTAAAAAATTCTCAATTGTTTTTATTTTATTCGATTACAAAATTCATACATACTTATTTAAGTCCAAAAATACAGAACGTTTGCAAATATTTTTAATGCGTTCTAAAAAACAAAAACGACACATTTCAATTCATATAGCTTTTTTTTAAGGCGGTAACCTGGACCACGTTCCTCCACTTGTTTGTACCACATTCAAACACCATTTTCCTCGAAGTTTTCTCCACCAAACGAAAAGTGCGTAGCGTACCTAATTAATGCCATCAACGACGGTAACAACGACGCCGCCGACTCTAATATCGCTTATACCGCCAACCACCAACAAACGCCAAGCGACGACGACGACTTCTTCTAAGAAACAACTTCTTTGTAATTGATTTCAATCAAATAGTGCGCTTCCATCACCCTCGCATTGGAAAACTTTTCATCTAACGTCGTCAGTCGTCGGAGTTGTCACACCAAATGCATCTTTTTCTCAGAACACCTCTTCCATATCACAATCACAATTACAGTCACAAGTGATTAAGGAATTAGGCGCATTAAGTGACAGACAGGAGAGTTAACAGTCAATACGTTGACGGTACTGATAGTGTATTGTGACTTGTGAGTTGATTCGGATTAGATTTTCCCAGCAGAGCAGCGGTTGACATCACACGCAGCGCAGGTAAGTATCTAACTTAGCGATATACTATAGATTAGTTGGAAAACCGGCCCGTTTATCATCAACAAACTTTACATGACTTTGCGGTCTATGTGACCGACAACGACGAGCGACGACGCGACGCGGCGGTGTGATGGCAGTTACAAGGCAGCTATGGCGGTATGCTTAAAACGCACAACACCTCTGTGACACAAAACTGTTGAAAGCATACTAAGTTTAGGATAGACTCTAATTCCCCTGGGCCTCTCTCTGATGGAACTGGGAGAGGTGAACTGCACTGAACTGGAGATATGCGCCACAAAAAGGTGGCAACACAAAATCCCACGATCTACATGAGCTGACGAATGTGTTAATTTACACGAATGAGTGGTGTGGTACATTTTAATATGTGCCTCTTTTTGTTGTTATATAGGCCCCGTATATAACAGGTATAAGGTAAGGTAAGGTACAACATAGCTGGGAGTTTATTTTATTCTTTTGCATCGTTGTTGCATGAAGCATGATAATGATTTGGGTGTGCTTAATCTTTGTGAACTGAACACGCGACTTTTATAACTTCCGTGTTTGATTTAGGATGGGGATATATACCTATAGCCTTTTATACGACTCAGAAAATTAAGGACGTTAAACATTAAAAAAAAGTTGCTACAAAGCAATTTACAAAACTTGTATTTTTATTATTTTTTTTGTTTGTGTATTGAAAAGGGGGGTTGTTATTATTAAGGGCTGTTTGAATTATTATTTTTGCTGTAAAAGCAAAAAAGTGTATAATAACAAGGGGAGGAATACAAAGGCGTCCTGTGCCTATTTGGAGCGGAAATATCAAAGAAATTAAATCGTTTTTTTTTGTTGGGGAGAAGTTTTTTTTTAACGTTAACAACACTTTGCCTTGCGATGCAATTAATTTCGGTAGCTTTTTATAAAAATGTTTGTTAAAGAAGAATGACCATCTTAATTGATGCTTCGCAACCAATTCAGAACTGACCAATACATACATAATACTAATAGGTATATAAAATTAAAGGCTTATAAAATTAAAAACCCAGTATAATTTTTTTGTATTTTTTGATAAAAGAAGAAATTTAAGAATTTTTAAGCAAACCCACAAAATTTAGGACACGGAAATGAAACTTTTTATGTTGCAGAAGAATGTTTTTGTTAGATTTTAATTCTGTCAAATAATTGAGATGATCTTCTCTTTTAGATAGACACTTTAAAAATGTACAAATTCTACACTTTCTTAAGTCAATATAAGCTGAGAGACTTAAGAAAAAAGAGGATGCACACTAATAAATTGCCGTCGTTCCCGATGGTACTGATTTTTAAAAACTTTAACAAAATATTCATAACAATATTTTGCATGTGATAGACAAAATATTAAGTTATAAGTATTTCATTGTTCTCAAAATCCTTTTTTACATATTTAAAAAAAAATACTTACTTATTCCGCGGTCTTCCTCTACTGCGCTGTTCTGTGGGTGTGGATTCGAAGACTCTCCCGACCGGAGCATTCGTTTCCAAGCGCTCTACGTCACCCAGCCATTTTAGTCGTTGGGCTTTTACCCTTCTGGTAAGTCTACGTCGCTGTATAGCCCGTACAGTTTGTCGTTCCATCTTCTCCTCAATCCTCCTTCCATGCGTACGGGACCGTAGATCACACGAAGAACTTTTCTCTGGAAGCGACCCAAGGTGCTTTAATCCGCTTTTGTCATAGTCCATGCTTCTGCACAGTATAACAGCACAGGGATGATAAGGGTCTTATATAGCAACACTTTGGTCCCTCGAGAAAAGGAATTTACCACTCAATTGCTTTCTTGGTCCAAAGAAATAGCGGTTAGCAAGAGTTATTCTGCGTTTGATCTCAGCGCTGATGTTGTTTTCTGTATTTACAGCGGAGCCTAGGTCGAAGAAGTCCTTGACTACCTCAAAGTTACGTCTGTCGATGGTGACGTTTTGACCAAGACTTCGGTGTTTAGGTCCTTTCTTGACGACAACATGTTAGCATGTTTGTTTTGACCTCATTAACGTTCACACAAATGTTTGCCGCCTCTGCCTCAATACTCACAAAGGCCTCATTGACATCACGCTGAGTTCTCCCGATTATGTCAATGACATCAGCATATGCTAGTAATTGGCCAGACATTTGAAAGATAGTGCCTCTAGAGCTGACGTGTGGGCTCTGCACTATTCTTTCAAGTTTGATGTTAAAAAAATCGCATGACAGCGCATAACCTTGTCTAAAACCTTTTTATGTCAAAATACGATATGCGCATAATATTGTATCTCAAAATTCTGAACTTCCAATATAGAAATTCTGTATTTAAAAAGGGTGAAAAATAATGTTATTATTTAGCTTATTCACATCATTTTCAATTATAGAATTTTGAAAACAGAATATTATTTTTTAAGAACACATCATAATAATTTTTCGGGAGCGGTTGAAAATGCTGAATTTTAAAATACTGTAAGTTCAAAATTCTGTGTAATACTGTATGTTTAATATTCTGTATTTCAAAATACTGTATATTTCAAATACTGTACCTTTAAAATTCTGTATTGTCAAAATACTGTTGGCCATAATATTTGTGTAATACTGGATGGTTTTGATAGCTTAATAAGTTTGGTCGATTATGATAAGAATAATCCATGTTAAAATGTGAGAGATAAATGTGTAAGATAAAAGATAAGATAAGAATATACCATTTATTTCATTTTTATTTATATAAGTCCAAAGACTTATGAATTATTGTACAAGGGAAGTATATTACAACATTATGCCAATGAGAAATTATCATGATGTCTTCCTAAAAAAAAAGTTTTCTGTTTCCATTTTTTTTTATTTCAAAATGCTGTTAATGGGTTAAAAATAAAAACTATTTTGATAGTGTAAAAAAGTGCACACTTTTTACATTGTAAAAAACGATTTTTATTTCTTAGCCTTATTTACAGCATTTTGAAATACAGAATTTTGTTATACAGAATGTTGAAATACGGAATTTTGAGATACAGCATTTTGATCATGCAGTATTTTGTACTTACAGTACGTCCAACCCTAGTTTTTCATTAGCATAATGTTCTTATGTCGTTCCTTTGAACAAAAACATATGTACCTATGATAATGCATAAGTCTTTGAACTAATAAAAACAAAAACAAAATAAATGCTATCTTCTTCTTATTTTAACTTTTTCATTTTCTTCTTCTTAATTGCTTGTATCGCTCTTAAATTCTTTAATAAATTGTTTCTATCATAATCAGCCATTGCTTTAACAATTCCTCCAAAATAATTGATCTGTCAAAACTTTCAGTATAATACAGTGTCCTGAGATACAGTACTCTGAAAGTACAGAGACGCAGTGTTTTAAATGTACAGTATTTTGAAATACAGAATATTGGCCATAAAGTATCATATAGTCTCATATAGGATTTTGAGCATACTGTATTTTAAAATAGTCATGTGATTATTATTTTATTGACATACTCGACAGCGACAATAAATGCAGTGTCGGTTCTATATACATGCCACCTAGAGTTGCAAGTTCTGGCCTAATAACATCGATAATAGAAGAAATGTGTTATCGAGTACCAAAATTAATCATTTGCGGAGATTTAAATATTAACCTCCTTAAACCCTCCTCTAATTGTTTTAAGACTTCAATGAATTCTCTGGGGCTCTCTTTTGTTAATAATATTGAACCAACACATTTTAAGCCTGACTGTGTACCTTCCCTTCTTGGTTTTTTCCTTGTAAGCGATGTTAGTCTTGTTAAATGTTCCAGTCAGCTATCCGTCCCAGTGTTTTCATATCATGATCCGGTTTTTGCAACTTTTGATTTATATCTTGAAAACGAATCTCCGCATTATTTCGAGTATCTTGATTTTCGTAACATAAATGTCGAATCTTTATTTAGTGATTGCTCATCTATTGACTTGTACTCAATTTATGCAACATCAAACGTTGATAATCAAATCGAATGTCTTACCGTTGCAATTACTTACCTTTTTAATAAACACGTTCCCATTAAAACTCGTCAAATTAGATCGCGTAGTTGTCCCTGGCTTTCTCTTGAGGTCATTAATGCTATGAAAACAAAAGACGTTTCATACCGACGTTGGAACCGATTTGGTTGCGTAGAAATGCTTCGGCAATTCAAAACATCTCGGAACCTTGTAACTAAATTAATAAAATCAGCTAAATACAATTTTTATAACAACAGGTTCAATTCAAATCGTTCCTCCAAGTATTTTGGGAAAGAAGTCAAGAGCATTGGTTTAAGAGGAGATTCTTCTATTTCCGATGATAATATTGATTTAGAGGAGTTGAATCGAAAGTTCTCTACTCCCCCAACCCAATTCCCAACTGGGCAATCTAGTGTTTCGGAAAACGATAGAGTCGATGCTTTTTCTGTTTGTTCAGTAGATGAATATCAAGTAGGTAAAGCAATATTTTCTATTAAATCCAAATAAACTGGACTTGATAACATACACCCAGACTTTTTAAAAATCTTTCTTCCTTTCATACTTCCTCACATAACCTACATTTTTAACACCATCATAATGACCTCCATCTATCCCACATCCTGGAAAAAATATAAAGTTATACCCATCCCTAAACGAGGAAAGAAAATGGAATACAAAACCAATAGCTATCCTTCCTTTTTTATCTAAGGCTTTTGAAACTATCTTAAGTAACCAGATTAAAAATTATATTGAAGATTCACGTCTTCTTAACCCTCTCCAGTCGGGATTTACATCTGGATACAGCTGCATCTCAGCCCTTTTAAAAGTTTCTGAAGATAAAAGACAAGATTTAGACTCTAATTATACAACTGTGATAACCCTACTTGACTTTTCCAAAGCATTCGATTGCGTTAACTCTAGCCTTCTCTGTGATAAACTGACGACTTATTTCAATTTTTCTGACACAACTAAAAATCTTATTTATTCGTATTTGACTAATCGCATGCAAGCCGTATCGTGTAAAGGTAAAATGTCTTCGTTTCTGCCTGTCAATATAGGTGTTCCTCAAGGATCTATCTTTGGTCCTTTACTGTTCTCTATGTTTATTAATGATCTGCCATCTGCTTCATCTTACCGCCAGTTTCACAACTACGCTGATGATGTACAATTATATATTAACTTTCCCATCGGTATGATTGAAGATGCGATAAAAAAAATGAACATTGATTTATGCTCAATATTCGATTGGTCAACTCGCAATGAACTTGTACTTAATCCAGAAAAAACAAAAGCTATTCCAATATGTAAAAATAAACCCCACTTTGTAAATTTTCCAACCCTTTATTTAATAGCCTGCCAAATCGAATATGTCACAAATGCAAAAAACCTAGGTATAACTTTCAACAGTAGGCTAACGTGGGACACCCATATCGATACTGTTATCTCCAAAATGTATGCTTCACTCCGAGGACTATCTGTTATTAGATCAATTCTGCCTCCTCAAGTTAAGTTAAAGCTGGTTAAATCACTTATCATACCAATAGTAACGTATGGGTGTGAGATATTTGCAGATCCTGACTACAAAACGCTTCGTAAGCTAAAGGTAGCATTCAATGCCATTGCTCGGTTTGTTTTCAACCTCCGAAGATACGATCACGTTTCGTTTCAGGCTCGTCAACTTTAAAATTGCAACTTGGAAGCTTTTTTTAAATATCGGTGTTGTTTGCTTTTCTTCAAAATAATTTTTAACAAGACTCCAAATTATTTGTTTAATAAGCTTGATTTTTGCTCTTCAAGTCGTTTTACCTTGTTGCGCTCCCCCAGGTGTACCTGTTTGACATCAAGGAGGCAATTTTTCGTTTATGCTGTCAGACTGTGTAATAATCTTCCCAGTCACATGAGGTATGGAATCGAACATAGAAGGTTTCATCAAGTTTGTTTTGAATATTTCTAAAATTTGAACTGAGGTAACTTTTTTGTAATTATTGTAATTTCTTCTTCTTGCGACTTTAATTTTTAATTTTATTTTAAATTGATTTTTATTGAATAAATTATTAATAATTTGCTACAATTGCTTTAAACATAGTGTTTACATACTTGCATTATCCTTAATAAATATTGTGTTATACCCTGTACTATTTATAAGTCAATCTTAATGTACAGCTGTTTTTTTAATCAATAAATATCAATAAATATCAATAAAATTTCGAATAGCTCTTTTTTGATATCAATATCTGTTGAAAACCAATGTTTACCAATATTAGTAGCATTTATTTAAAGTTTTTATTCCTTACCATAAAAATAGTTATTATATTTTTTTAAAAACAATATTGTACGTTAATAACAAAACTTTACATACAATTTAGTAATCTTGAAGTCAATACCTTTAAATACTCTCGAAATGTTTTAATCGAACAACAGTCACCTTATTTTTTATAAATTATTTTGGATTTTTAGAAAAATGTTAAAAAAAAAATTAAAACAATATTTTTTAAAGAATAAATTTAGATTGAAGCCAATATTTTAAATGTATGCCAAGTAATGTAATGAGTCGAAAATAAATTTAACAACTTGAAGTAGTGTTTCTTTGAGTTCTATTATTTGTAAAAAACACTATGGATTTTATCCTTTTTGAAGATTTTGTCACATGTGAAAAACGTTATTCTTCGTTAATTTACTTTTTTTGCTTAATATTCGAGGTGACAAATATTTTTGTCGGTTCTTTTCATTTATAAAAATAAACCCTTTATTGTTTTTTTTTTTTAAACTATAAAATGTGAACTTTTTTTAAATTGATTTAGTTTAAAAACTACCTATTCAATATTTTTTCGAAAATCATTTTCACATTTTTCAATGTTATTATGTATCTGTTGAAAAAAATTCATTTTAAGTCAAAATCTTAACTGGTTCTTGGGATATGGAAAACGAAAAATGGGATCAAGAATGCTCAGACAGTTACCTCTTTGATTTAGATTCTAGGGACCATGAAACGTCAAGAAATGTCAAAACTCTAACTAACTATAAATATATATTAACAAAAAGTTATATTTTACTTAAATATCTCTAAAACAAAATCTACATTTAAACTTTCAAATAAATGATTATTTTTAAAAATATTCATTTATAGTCACTAGGAAAAAAAATGTAAATACAAATAATTCTAAAAATTATTAAAAAGTCTAATCGGTCTGAAATATCTTGGAAATAAACAGTGGTCATTAAATATATCCTCATTTTATTTTTAATACTTAATAAGTTTATTTACTAAAAAAATCCTATTCATCCTTTATTTTAAATATTTGTAATACAAAATTGTACAAGTTGAAAAATGCAATTATAAAACTATCTTAATTTTAAACAAAATTACAGTGTTAAGGGTATCCATCACATCTTATACACAAAAACTCTATACTCTTATACTTGAATCCTCTCAACATTTATTAAAAACTATTTATAACCCACAACATAACCAAGTGCATCCTTATCAAGAAAACATATTGCACTCAATTTTTGTTTTTAATTCATATTCTCGAAGTTTTTCTTTTTTTAGTTTTTACGACGAACATCAGCATCGATACGGATATGCCACAAAAATAGTTCATCCATGGCTCTTGGAAACCCTATAAATGGCTCATAAATTATATTCCCGAAGGAAAAGTTATTCTTTGCATCAAGTGCGGAACATGGACATAACATAAGGATTTTCAAAAAACATTTAAAAAAAATAAGAAAGCAATCATATCAGCTTAGCGGTCCGATATTACATACTTTTTTTTGGTTTTGGTTTTTATTTTAGAAATGTTGTTGTATTTTCAACTCGTGCCGCATGTGTTTCTTTTTAGTGGCTCCTATTCCTATCCTTGGGTAAATTATGGTCGTTTTGTACCCTTTTCAAAAAATATAAAAAAAGAAGAAAAAAAACAATCGAAAACACATAAAACGTATTGGGATACAATTACAGCGACTATGGCTATGTGTCTATGGCTTCATGTGAGTTGAGTTGGAGATAAGAATTTTTATTTTATTTTTTCAAATTTATTAATAGTTTTATGTTTGCGTTCTCGTTAAAGACTACAAAACGACGACGATATACATACAATATAGAGCCAATGAAGACGGCCTTAAAATAATTTTCAATCAAATCAAAAAAAACGAGAACGGAAACGATTAAAATTGAAATGATTTAATGTGAAATTATGGCTAGGAAAACAAAATGAAAAACTTACTTTTCCTGGGTAAGCTTTGTGTGGCTTTATTGAAAAAGTACCTATTGTTGGAACATTATGAACTATCTTAATGAATAAGGCTATTTTCTTGCAATTTTGTTTTTGGATAAGATGCTCCGCGGATCTTCAAATGAAAAATAGTTGTAGTTGAGGTTATTTTGCTTTTGTAAATTTTCTATTATTGTCACAGACATGGGACATGAATTACATACAATTTTTTGGGTTGCAACAAATAACAAAATTACAGTGTGTGCATTGAAATAATGCTTTATACGTTCAGGTTATTTTTCTAAGATACATCTTGAGATAATAGTTCTTGCAGCTAAGCTCATTAACTTAAGCATTATTATGGAATTCTTGTGAATAAAAGATAAAAATAACAAAAATATGTCTAACAACCACACTAATTGGAATTAACATGGGACAAAAAGTGTGCTTGTTGAAAAGACATCAATATTTACATATCATGGCCTAAGTATATATGTTATTGAAAAACTAACGTATATTCACTGCCATAGACGAAATATGGTCCAATGACACCACCAGCCCATAAACCGCACCAAACTGTGACAGCGCATGGAAAGATCCAAACATCAAATGTCAAACTTAAATATTTTGTTCTGTATGTGCCAAATGACTAACACAGTTTAGGAGTCTTTAGGCTACTCATTTTGGGGTTTTATTATTTTATCTTGCTCTCCCTTATTAAAAATATATTAAAATTTCTGACTTATTTCTTTCCCCTTTTCCAACTATCAAGTGGAAACGATATGCAATCATTAGAATTTTGAATGAGTCTTCACGTCCCCTTAAGGAATTTAATATACACACCGACTTAGTCAATTAAGTCGCCATTTTAAATGAGAGACACTTTTTAATTTTGACAACATATGTATATAAGATGGGTACCAAATTAAGATTTAGGAAGCTGGATCCATAGCTGCCAAATATTTTCAAATTTTATTTGAACTAAAAGTTAAATGAATCTTATTTTGCAAAGCTATTAATTGGTAAACCATTTTTCAGATAGTACCACTAATACAACCATAATATTCTTTGATTTAGAATTTAGACTTTTTACAAACCGGGGTTGTTGGTATCTTGGAAACAATAGTTTTTTGTTTATGTTTTTGTCTTACAAAAATTTACTGTAATGTATTTGGTATAAAATGTGATATTATTTGCATGCTATAGGCTGAGACATATAATGGGTGATTTATTAATAGCTATAGGAAAGTGTAAAAAAAATCACACATACAATTCAGAAAAATGTCACATAATTTAATGTTTTAAGATTTTTTCATGCAAATGACTGCGGCTTAAATGGTCCATCCGCTTAGTCCAATTTTGGCATACTCATTCCAACATTTCAGCCGGTATCTCACTAATACTCGTAAATGTTTCAATGTTGTCTTCCAATGCGTCAATTGAAGCGGGCTTATCTTTATAGGTATGAGCCTTAATATAGCCCCACAAAAAAAAGTCTAAAGGCGTTAAATAGCAAGATTTAGGTGGCCAACTGACCGGTCCCGAACTTAAAATAAAATGTTCACTCGCCTCTCAATAAGTCCATTGTTGCGCGTGCTGTGTGGCATGTGGCACCATCTTGTTAAAAACCCATGCCATTCAAGTCAAGCTCTTGCATTTTGGGCAAAAAAAAGGTCTATATCATCTCACGGGAGCGCTTAACTATCACAATAACACAATTTTTCGGTTCAGAAGTGGATCTTCGGCCAACTTGCCAAGAGCTAATTCACCTAAAATTTGCAACCAGAGACGAATCGAATTGATGGTCATCATTAACACTGACCGATACACCAGCGATATTTTCTTCAGTTCGCACTCTACGTAAGCATGTTGGTGTTTTAGTGTCCCTCAATGTAAATTTGATGCGAAATATACCTAGTCACAATATCTGACATGCGTCACCTGTTCAAGCTAGTCTTGCCAAAAAGATATTAGCTAAAATCTTTTAGATATCAATTTTAAAATAGTTATAGTTTTTAAATTTTTTGGAAAAAAAAACGAAATCTATTCAAAGTATATTTAAAAAATATCGCATTATTCCCCTTAAATAATATATAGGCCTTAGTCACAAAATAAATGGAAAAAATAAGTAATATTCTTTGGGAACAGGGACCTACTAACTGTTCTTTTTTAATTTTATTACTTTTAAGTTTTTCTTTTTTTTTTAAATTAAAATAAACCTTTTAAAATTTTGAATTTTCAAATCTTTGAAGAATAATAGCAATATATTTTTAAAAGTCAATAAATGTGTTATCATTTTTATTCAAACACTTTGTTTATTTGATTTACATCTGAATCAATTTTTTAAAACAACTTAAAACTCTAAATTAACTAAATTGTAAAATTCGTTTTGAAGAAGCAAAATTTTATGGGCGTTAGAGGTTTTGATAATAATTTGAATTTAAGTTTTTTATTTTGGTTTAAAATTTATTTTAAAGAAAGAAATATATTTTTTTTAAATGTTTTAGTTTTAAATTAAATTTTTTAATTAAGTTATTTTGTATTATTATCAAGCGAACAAAAAATGCGGGCATACTGACTTTAACACTAAATTTTGAAATTATACTTTACAAAACAACCCCAAAGCCAGATGTTAATGCGAGTGTCTCTTAATACGATATTTTAAATTTAGTCTTTTTTATTTCTGATTTTGAATTATGAATTTGTAAAATTAAAAAAAAAATTAGTGAAAAATAAAATATATAATATTTTAAGGTATCCCATGTAAACCAATTTTTTTTTCAAACTTTTTAAATGAATAAAAAAGACATTGTTTCAACACACTGATTTACCTTTTTAAAGGCAAGCTCAAAATGATATTATTCAAAATATCGTAAGGTTAACAACTTGGTTATCAATGCAAAAATAGTTAATGAAATCTAAGCAACATTGGAAAGTTTAGTTTTACTTATTAAAAGTGTATTTATAAATGTTAAGGAATGTAATTATTGTAATATGTCTTATGAATTTAAAAAAAAACAATTAAATTTATGAATATAAGAATGAAACAACAACAACTTGTGTGTGCTACCACCAAGTTCATAGGCTGGAGTTATAGCTATTTCACGGGGGCCAACCCGATCATCAGACTCCTTTAGTGGTGCTTAATCGCTTTTTGTTCAATTTAATTTTTGAAGAACTTTTGCCCGAGCTGGGCTTGAACAAGCGATCTAGCGTGTGAGGAGCTAGTGCACTACGCACTACGCCACCGCACCCACATGAAAGTTGTAAGCCAATTACAGGTTTTTTCGTTTACTTGTGTGTGCTTAGAAAAATGCTAATCGGTTCAGTATAGTACGATAGAACGAAAAAACCTGTAATTGGCTTACAACTTTCATGTGGGTGCGGTGGCGTAGTGCGTAGTGCACTAGCTCCTCACACGCTAGATCGCTTGTTCAAGCCCAGCTCGGGCAAAAGTTCTTCAAAAATTAAGTTGAACAAAAAGCGATTAAGCACCACTAAAGGAGTCTGATGATCGGGTTGGCCCCCGTGAAATAGCTATAACTCCAGCCTATGAACTTGGTGGTAGCACACACAAGTTGTTGTTGTTTCATTCTTATATTCAATAATTATAAATTCGGCAAGCAGCTGCCTTAAAACTGTGAGTATAAAATTTCATACAAAAACCTCCAATTAAATTTATGTTTGACAAATATCAACCATGAATTCACAATCATATTTTTGTTCGTAATGATAATTCTCTTAAAAAGAAGTCTCTCAAACTAAATTTGGGTTATAAAAGGCTTTACAAAATCATCATACGTCAATTAATTTGATATCTGTATGACGTCTTCTAGTTCTTAGATCTCATGAATAATAAAATATTTCAATCAACATTCAAAATTATTACATTTTTGTGAGAGGGTTTTATTCAAAGTTCAACGCCATCGGAATTTATATACATACATATATTAATTTAATTCTTATTGGACATGAAATATTTAACACATATTTATATTCCAAGTTTCATTAAATTAACATTATTTTAGATTGATTTTCAATAGTATTTTATCTGCTGATACTAAAAAAACACATAATCACTACTTAACAAAAGACACCCGTAGTATCCGTAGCGTGATGGTTAGTGCGTTGGACTGTCATGCAAGGAGTCTTAGGTTCAATCCCCGCATATGCCACCTTAAAAAAAGTTTTCACGGGTACTGCCTCTTGTGAGGAATTTACAAATCCTCCAAGAGTAATTCTTGTCATGAAAAGTGCTTTCTCAAAATTAGCAGTTTGTATTCCACTTATAAACTGTAGGTCCCTTCCATCCCTGACAACATGTCTCGCACACAGGAATGATTGAGAGTTGTAAGTCACTAGGCCCTGGTTCTTCATGGACTGTTGTGCCACCTAATTTATTTTTTTAATCTTAAAATTTATCTTTCATTTTGTTTTGATTTCATTAGACGCCAAAACTAAAACTACCCTGAAATAATGTATAATATTTTTTATATTGTGTTAAATATTATATTTGAGGATGACCTACACCTACACACACTCGTACCCTGTTTAAAAGCATTTAATCAAAAAGCTAATCAAGGGATTTCGGGTGCTGTTTTATCGATATTCTGGGTTGCCATCATAAAGTTTCACGAATAAATTTTTCGGACCTTCTGGTTGTATGTTTGTATGTTTGTATTTTAACTTTTATTCGCTAACCAAAGTGAAAATTGGGAATAATTATCGTACTTTTTTCCATATATGTAGGAAACTATGTAAACTTATTTTGTTCAAATATCTAACTTGACTAACTTGAGCCCCTTGTACAAAATTAAAAAAGAGAGCTCTAAAACGATACACGATCGTTGTCAAATTTGAGCACCGCTGCATGATCATATAAGTATCGTTGTCTCATAGTTATCTTAATTAACAATAACCTAATGAAATTACCAGAAAATAATAATAATAAACCATAATTCGAGGAATGCTCATCAAGCTTGAGCCCAATTTAGGACGTATTGTTAAATAAAGTTATTGTTTTTAGCCTAACTGCACGAATGTGGAAATCTCTAGAACGGTCAAAAGAGTAGGAATACTCATTATAATACAAAACAAATGCTCATTGGTTTCTCCTTTCAAGCCGTATCCCAGTTTACTGATTGCCCACCCTAAGACTTTTCGAAACCCTTGGATACTCGAATATTGTAAAAAAAAATTAAATAATTTTAAGTTTCAAAAGTAATTCGGAAGTACTCATCCAAAAAAAATTTGGTTTCAAAAGATGAACCGAGGCCGAAACGTTTATCGCCTCGTGACCAGCTATATCTATACCCCACAAGAGATAAAGAACTTTAAAAAAAAACCTTGATATCACCGAAAAGAGAGCTCGTATCACTCTACCAAAATTGTGTGAAGTAGTATTTCTGCATATTTTCATACCCTTACTCCCACTCCGCTTTGAGTTAGAAAAATATCAAGTTATTTTTTGCTCATCTTAAACTTTAGAACCAACCACCTGGCACCTGCTAAACGTTTAATAGAATCTATCAAATAGAATCTAATACTTGTGGACTAAACTGACTAATGACCTAGTTAAGACCACACACAACATTCTATTAAACCGCAAACACATACATATACTCAACCGACACATTAAGCGTGTATCGAAATATCATTAGCGAATTAAAATTAGTTCCCATCTGTGTAACATAAGATCTGCCAACTGCCACAAGTTGTTAGCTGTTAGCTGGGTGATGCTGATGGGGACCAAAATGTGCACAAGCTCTCACAGTCTCCGAAGCTAGATACCTACTACTAGATCATTTATGGTATATTGTTTCCATTTCCATCAAGTTGCCTGCCTCTTTCCTCACCTCATCTCTCATCTTACCGCTCACCGCTCACCTTTCCTTAACGTTGCATCCACATCAATTTAAAGTCGATCATCATTATTGCACGCTTTGTGCATTAAACATGACATCGAGTCCGAACAAAAATCACTTCATCAATCTACTCGACTCGACTCGGATACGTTCAGCGTTCATTCATCATCGTAGCCACGTATCCCATCAGTGCAGCAGCAGCGTTTCGTTGCAAGTTGTTACATACGTTACATACGTCTTTCAAGTCGTAGTATCTTTCACCATGTAGTGTGACAAAATTCTAGCTGAAGACTTTTGCATCTTTTTTTTTATTGTTGTTGTTTTTGTTGCACGGAGATGTATCGCGATGGTTCCCATAGGTTTCCCGCCATAAGCAACGTTGTAATAATACAACAGGCACAGGCACCAGCACAGTGCCATACCACGATCAATGGGCGTTATTCCCCCAAGGAGTCTGCTTGGTGCGCCACCGTTTCCATCGCCCCTTCAACCCCGTCAGTCATTGCTCCTGGGGCTTTAAGTAATTTTTAACCATCAGAGGCTCCCACCAATTCACTAGAGCGATTAGTGGTGCATAAACTTCACTTCGGAAGCTTCTTCCAATTGCAGGGCACGACCACGGTGATGAGGATGACGATGATGACTATGACGACTACTACGACTTCGACGGAGGCGATGTGCAGAGCACTCACTTCTGTTATGGGAGCCGGAATCGGAGCCATTTGCGCCGTCATCGTCTCAAATGCAATTGGGATGCAATTGCTGTCGTAAGACACCGTGCATCACATCACATTGTGTAGCAATTTTCATGGGAAAATAATTCTCCACCATGGGATAGGGAATATTATGTGAAGATGATGGGACTGATTTTTATATACCTTTACATTTATATTTCTCTGTACTCTAACTTAGATGTGAGTAATGATGAACAGAATAAAAAATTGTATAAAGAAATAAAAAGGAAAACATACCTTGGTCGAGGTGTAAGACTTATAGATGATGACAGCAAAAGATCACTTTTTGTTGAGCATGTTAATTAAATTTCCTCGAGGTGCTTTATTGGCCAATTCAACTTCTTTTTCTACTTACTTCTGGATCCACTTCTGCCAAATTTGGTAATCCTCTTAATTCAATAGTGTAACAAATTGTGAAAAACGATCTGCGACTAAGAGACCCAAGACCAGAGGGCAACTGTTCAATTTCGTATTCACCAAGATATTTCTTGGTCAATTTTGTTTAAAGAAAATTTATACTTTTTTAAACTGTCTATCTTGGTTGTTTGTTTTTGATTTACGAAAATAAATACAAATTTAATGAGTAATGAAATTATATTTAAATTTCTTTCCCATCTGTCGATTTTTCTAAAACTTTAAGAAAGTCTTAACTCGAAAACCATTTCTTATCAGTTTTCTGTTGTTTTTATAGGTTTTCATGTTTTGTAAAAACAGTTTTCAATTGAAATTTAGACAACACAATTTTGCATATGTAAATTGAAATAATTTTGAAGTCAAACATATGTTTTACCAATTTTGCGTAGTTTTTTTTTTGCAGAGTTCTGTTTTAATAAAAACTGTAAACTAACTTTTTTGCAAAGATAGATTGATTTGAAAATCAATTTTTCTTAATTTTTGGAAAATAATCTACGCTTAAAGAGAAGTTGAATAAAGTAGGTCCCCAAATTTCATTCGTCAGTCTGTGTGTCCTCGCCACTACAGCCCAAAACATTTTAAGCCGATTTGGTTTTTTTTTTTAATTTTTTTTAAGACGAAAAATAACAGAAGTCCTCATAAAAATGTTGGTCAAATCTTAACATTCTCTTCAAAAGCAAACTGTCGTAACACAAAATTTTTAGTTTACCAGAAAAGCGATTTGAATAATTTTGATTCTTAAAAAATTATTTTTTATATGGATTTTATCTGAGGAGCTTAAAGTGGTAGATTACAAAAATTTAATTGTTTGTCCTCTATCAAATGGTATACTTAAATTTTTAAAAATCTTTAAAAAAAAAAAAAACAAAAAATTGCAAGACTTATGACGTTTGGATTAAAAATAATTGCGGTTTTGGTTTTTTTTTTCAAAATGCTCTAAAAAGTGTCGTTTGGTATTTTAATGAAAACAGTAGTTGTGTTTATAAACAAAACTATATTCCATTTTTTTATTAAACACTGATTTTCAGTAAATAAACAAAGCGATTATACTCTTCGAGAGTATTTTTTAACAAAAATATCAATCTAAGTTAATTAAACAAACGAAAAAGAAAAACATATTTAAAGATAAATTAAGATTAATTATCAAAAAAAACTGTTCTTCAGTCTTTAAGTATCTTTTATAGTCAAAAAATTACTAAAATTAAGTATAAATAATACGAAAATAGGAACTTCATTGAACTACTATAACAAAAATGATATAAAAAATTAATATTAGGACTTTTGTTTTCCACAAAATTATTTAGACGCTTTTGATTTTTGAATAAAAGTCTTTATAATAAAAAGGAATCTGATTTTTATCGAATAGTTTCAATGATCCTTCTTTCTTTTTTGTAGATACACCGCTGTCCCAGTTATCCAAGATATCAAGACACAGATTAGTAACTCCCTCGAATGATCGAGTGTTGTTTGCTCTTATTTGGATGCCACGAAAATTGTCTTCGGTGTATGACAAATTAACAGATGATACCAGGATCAGCTTTTTCAAATGTCATTATTCTAATATACGTCATTTTAACTTTATCTCTATGGTCATCCGTGTTGTAGTTTAAACCCATTTGAACCGAGTCTCCTTCGTTTTCGGTATCACATTTAACAAGGTATTCGAACGTGTGAGTTATAGTGTTCAAATTAGGGAGTTTTTGTACTGCATAGGTATATAGAGCAATAATAAATTTGTTTTTTCTGTTGTTCACAGCAATTGTCGGAGTAAAAAATGATCCCCTTTGGACACGTAGTAAAAAACACTTGAGTTTCCTCTCGGACATTGTAAAACAGCCTGAAGGTCGTATACAGCTACTATATTTGTTTCATTGGCAGACTGTTTATCTTTTTCTTTTTCTATTCTTGAAAGATCTTTTTCTGTCAAATGTTCGTCATACTTTTCTTTCAGGTTTTTTTTGTCACTGCTGTTTTCGAAAGCAGTGCAGTCTTCACACTGATCTTTTTTGGGTTGGTGAAAACCTATGTTGAAGTTATTATGACCCACAGTAATGGCTAGGAATACGAGGTGTTGATGCAATGTGATCCCGTATTTCTTTCAAAACAGATTTGTCAGTTTTGTTTTTTGGTGGGTGCCTACCTCTTAATTCGTCTAGAACCATATTGGTGATTGATTAATTTCTTTTTTGCTGGACAGTACGAATGGGTCTATCATTGATTCCAAGAGCTGATACGAAAAATGTCTTTTACTCTCGAGTTTTCAATTGTAAAATAATATGCATTATTATTTTTTCGACAGTTCCTGTTGATGACATTGTGGGTGGGATCATTTTCTACCCAAATGTATCGATACTTCGGCTTAATATCGATCATCGAAGACGCAATAAAAGATCGTTGCTTGTTGATACATCCAAAGTTCCAGTAATTCGTAAATATTTTCAATCGATCTTCTGCATTTACTTTTGTCGAACATCTAAGCCTGCACTGACAAACGGGACCCATTTTTCTGCCTTCAATGAACCTATCACTCTTCGAATTTGAAATATAGGGTTTTACAAATCTCCTTGGATCGAAAGCTTTATTTTTTTTCCAAATATCTTTTAAAATTTGTCTCTTTTTTGAATTCAGCTTTTATTTTTCATTGATTGTATAGTTTGTATCGTGCCTGAAGCTGGATTAGTAGACTCCGCAGAACAACTTGAAGAATTAAAATTTGGGTCATCACAGTCATCATCTGAAGAAAAATCAGAGCCTGTCTCATCGGATGGAGAAGCTGACAAAGATTGTTCATTTACTAGGTTACTTTGACCTGCTGTTAGATTAGAGACACTGGCACCACTACATGCAGGTTCAGAAGTGATTTGATTTCGAGTATCTATGTTGAATTGAAGTTGAGTATATTCAGTTGATTGTATAAACGAAGCAGTTGATTGACGATTGGGTAAACCAGGTTGATTCGAAGGTGTATGTTGATGCTAAAAGCAATATTCAGGCGAAAATTTAACATCAAAAAAGATTACGTAGATGACTATAAAATACTTAGTGTTTTCGTAGTTATAACAATTATTGTTTTGTACATCTAATGGTGATGCTGGAAAATATGGTTCAATTACTAGGCTACGTTGACCTGCTATTAAATAGTGACGCTGCACCCAGGTTCAGAAGTGATTTCTGATTGTTGTTTGGGTAAACCAGGCTAAATCGAAGGTAAAACAGTGTAATGAGTAATTGAGATCGGTTCAATCTATATTATGAAACAGAAATTTGGTCGCATTTGAAAAATAATTATTTTCTAGGATATACTGCAAAAACAAAACTTTTTAAAGTTTTAGCTTATATTTTTCACACAAATTGACATAACTTCAGAAAGTGAGTTTTAACATTCGGAGAAGTAAAAATAAATTTTGACATAAAATACATAATGTCAGTTTAGTTTTAAGAAATTAATCAAATTTGTTTAGTTTTTCCCAAGCAAAATGACTTAACGCTAGTAAGCACTAAAATAATAGTGAAACGAATTGGTGAGAAATGACATATAACGAAAGGTGTCACTTTCCTAAAACTACCTACCTAATTTTCATACTTCAATAATATTTTTTACGATAAGTTCCACAAATAAAAAAGTGTCGAAAATAATTCCTCGTTTCAGTGTAGTCCGACATTTTCCGATAAAAACTTTGTCTGCAACAAACGACACAACAACTCACAATGACGGCTGACAAAAAACTGAAAATGTCATTTTACTGACGAATAGTTCAGGGACGTTATTAAAAATGCACAACGACACTTTCGCCCTCACGCCTTCAGTAAAACCAAAATGAATCTTTGATTTATATTCTAAGGACCTTGACACTTTGAGGAATATCATTTTAATAGTTTGAATGAATTTTTTAATAATTTCGCAAACATCCATGGATTTAGATTATTTTTGTTTTAATTTTTGTAAAATATGAATTTATTTTAAAAACAAATTCATAGAAAAGAAATAAATATATGTCTTTAAATAAAAATTAAATACAAATAAAATCATATAATTTAAAGAAAAATTTAATAATAAAAACAATTTTAATATTTTTTCTTTGAACATCTATTTACGGAGCTATGAAAATTGAGAGTGATTATTCACAATGAGAGGTTATTTTAATTTTTGTTCAAAATCTACTATCTACTTCTTAATCATAACATATATTTATTATTTAATTTAAAAGGAATTTGAAAAGACATAAAATAACATTAAATTAGGTAAAAAAAGAGGCTGTGATGCGACCCACACTGATACTCGTAACTTCAGATACCGTCTGTCGATATTTGTCTTGCTTAAAAGTTTGTAGTTTTTCGTGTTGGGTTAAAAACATTATCAGTTGATTTTTTCTTTAAAACTTTTAGAATTACCAGCGATAGTTTTCATGTAAATAAATAGTTTAGGTAGAAAATCTAGTTTTTTAAATAGATTTTTAGTCGAAAATAAATGTTTACAATTTTAGTAGCATTTCTTACATTTTTAAAAATTGGATGAATGAAATTATTTTGATAGATAGAAGGACTGAACATAAATTTTTAATAAATTTCCGTACTATTTTTTGTAGATTTTATTTTTTCATGAAAAAATTGTGAGATAATTATAAACAAAACTACTGAAAATCAAAAACAATATTTTCTGTGAAATTAAAAACAACTGTCAATTCGATTTTTCTTACAATTGTACTGAATGTTGACAACAATATTTTTAAAAGATGAAAGTAGTTTCTCAAAGTTTTGAAAAGATATTTCAGTCGAAAATCAATTTTTACCAGCTTTATTAATTTTTTGTTAAGATTTATTTTATTTTTTTAAGAAAACTGTCAATTCGATTTTTCTTAAAATGTTTCCCAATGTTGAAAACAATATTTCTTATATGTAAAAACTAGTTGGAAGTCATAATCGCAAGTTTTTTAAAGGATATTTGAGTCGAAATGCAATTTTTACCACTTTTGAATAATATTTTTGTAGGTTTTATTCTCCAAATTTTACCAGATGTCAAAAACATTATTTTTCGTTGCACCAAATTGTTTGGGAGATGAAATTATTGTTATTCGTAAAATTTTCGAGGTGACAAATTTTGTTTTCAGTTTTTTTGATTTAGAAACGAAACCTTTAATTGGATTTTTTCCAAAAATGAAATGGTTAAATATCAAGCTACAATATATAATATAAAATTTATTTCAAGTCTCTGGCTTCATTGGTTTGGGAGATATTTAAGGTTAACCAAAACGGTTAACCTTTTTTTAAACTGCTATGGTAATAAAAAACACATTCTTGACAGCCTCTTATGCATCTTTCTGCATTATTATCTGTATGACAAAATTTATCTGAAGTCAATATCTATACTGGTTTTTGAGCTATGGACTACGAAAAAAAAAAACGAACGTACGGTTGTACAAACGAACCCAAATAAAATAAAGTAAAATAAAATTTTGTAAAATGATACAACATATTTTTTCTTGTTTCTTATTTAAAAGCAGTCAAATAATCATTAAAAGTTAAGAAAAATGTGTGCATTAATTTACTAATTTTAGACATAAAGTAAAACAATGGAAATTAAAACAAAGTTTTGAACGCATTAAACAGATAGTAAAATAACTACCTTTATTTTATTTCTGATAAAAAATTCACTAATAACTGAAAATAAATAATATTGACTGTATTTGTTTTTTCTTGAAAAAATATTGTAAAAAAAATTAATCATAATAAAACGTAATTTTACATAAATTATAAAATTTATTATGCAATAAAAAAAAATAAAAACTGAACAAAATAAAATAATGCCGAACAAAACTAGAAGAACACTTCTGCATGATTTTCAAAAAGATCACTTTTTTTTTAAATGGAAGATTGGAAAACAAATAATTGTAAGTTTTCTTAGAATTTGGACCAAAAAGGTATCAAAAAAAACCAAAACAAAATTTTCGAATTATAGTTCAATTAATAAAACTAAAACTTTTTGAGAAAATTGAATAATCAAAAAAAATTGTAATGGTAATGGAAATAAGGATTCTAAGCAAAGTTGTTAGAAAGGTTGTGAAGGATTTTTGATTTACAAATATCTCAATACTAAAAATTTTGAAAAAAACTTAGCACTTCAGAAAACTGACTTAAATAGCGTCGTAAATCATAAAAATGTAAAAAAAATATTTATTTTTTCAAAACAAAAACAAATTAAATGAATACAAAAATATTAAAATACAAATTTTGAGATAAGTCGCCAAAATATGCTCAAATTTATTCTCGATAAATATACAAATTTTTATTAAGTTATTATAAATATAAGAACTTTATCACTGATTATACAAGTTTATGTGTATCGTATTTAGATATTATATAAATTGAGGAAAACGTTGCATTTATATCAAACTTAAGTTCTTCTTTTAAAAAAATATTGCGTGCCTCCAATACACCTTCTTTTGCTCCAAACAATCAAAACAGCTAACTTAACCAAAACTATGAGATCCAAAAGAAAAAATTAATCCAAGTAGGTACCTACCTACCGATCTAACTCTCCTTAATATATTTTTTCTATTTAACCTATCCAAGATTCAAGCCAACAAGATACCAAGACCAACCATATACAACAAATGTTGTAAATTGCGCACGCGCAGATAGCACAAGTAGTTTTGCACTGCTGCGCTTGATGCTTAGTTTTAGATGGACGACCGACAACGGGCAATCATTTTGGTATCGTGTTTTTTTTTTAGTATGGCATCGCATCGCTTCGGTGGCTTAGGCTATGAGACTCTGGCTGGGTATATCCAATCCAAGTCTTAGACATCCATGAATCCAAGACCAAAATAAGAAACAACAACAACAACGAAAAAACATTATTCCCTCGAAGTATATCTACATGCATAAAGATATAAAAACAACAATAAAGCAATCGAGTCGCGCGTGCATCAAGCAAACCGTGGGAACCGCCTGCCTGCCACGGTCCCAAAACCATTTCAAGATTCAAGCTCCTCTGAACCACTTTGTGTTGTCGATGGTGCTCATGGTGCACGAGGAGAAGAAGAAGTTGCTGTGTGCGCGATATGTAATGTTAATCTTTTTTTTTTTTTTGTTTACATCAAGATTTATATTGTGTGGATATAAGAAGTCAAAATAAGATCCATGACATAGTCGCAGAAATTTGCTTTAATAAAGGTTTCAAGTAACCCCTAACACTGTGTGTCAAATTTCATATGTTGTTTACTCCTCCAAAATGTTTTAGCCAAAAATAGACCTTGAAGTGTTTTTCGAACTTATGTAAATTTTAAGCACATTTATGAATCAACCCTTAAATGAGGGTACACTAGACTTTAAATTTAATTCAGCCTTATAAGAACACAACAACAGTTTGTAGAGTACATCTTTCAATTTTTTATTAAGCGGCACTTAAATGATATCTTGACTTTTTTTTTTACAAATCCATAACTCGCGCCCTTGGGGTTGTTACAAAGTCGATAAAAAATTGGTATCTTTTGGATGAGACCCGCATTTATTTGCTTTCGAGGGTTGTGGCATCAGCACAGCGCAGCGCAGCGGCGGCGTTATTAGTTGTCTTGTCTTAAAGATCCACATCCACACCATTCACACATAAACGCTACTGGTGGTGGGGTCGGGCCGCAGGGCAACCATAATAACTTCTGGGGACCTCTATAGACAGTAGGTATACGACTTTACGAGTCGAGTATATACGGAAGGTGAAATATTTAAATTACACATCAGGGTCATTAAGCGCGATGAATGTGAGAATGTCCATCAATATAGCATACGTACCGTACATATAAGACGTATCCGTTGTACCAACTGTAGTACAGTAGCATTGATGATGAAGAGGTGTTTGACGGGATATTAAATGGGATCAGCCACCATACCATCTGTCGGTAATTTAGGTAATTATGTATATACGAGGTTGTATAATAAGCTAACGCCATTTATTTAAAGATCATGTTATCCGATATGATAGCCTTTTTTTTCAAAACTAACGTGATTTAAACTGAATAGTTTATAGCCAACAAAAAAATGAAAGCAAATAATACGAAAAATATTATTTGAAATCAAATATTTTACTATATTTAACAGTTTGTAAAGATTGTAGAGATTTTGAAAAGTCGAGTTCTCCAAATCAGAACATTTCTTGAAATAATGAAATATTTATAACTAATCATTAATAAATTTAAAAAAAATTTACAGGACAAATTTTTGATTTAAAAATTGAGTTTTATAAAATTCAATTTATTTAATCAGAAATGTTTTGAAGATTTATTTAATATGTTTAATACAAGTTTCATTTTGATATTTACCAAAAAGAGGATGTGACAATAACCAATAATTTCCGATTGGTAATGTCAATTTTTCTAGAAACATTAATAACAATATTTTGTGTGAGATAACAAACTTTAAGTCAATATCTTAAAATGGGCTTTCTTTTTTCTCAAAATAGCTTTTTGTTGCTTTTATAGGTTTTCGTGTTTTGTAAGAAAAGTTGTAAATATATTTTTTTCTAAGAGGAAATATTCTAAAGCCACTTGGCACTATTCGACACCAAGTAGTGTGGGACTCTTAACTACTAAAACCACCTCTTTATCAGAGCCAATCTTGAAGGATCAACTTCCGATTTTTCTTTCTTAACTTTGAACAATCACTTTGGGGGAAGTTTAAACTTTTTTTTTAAGACCATAAGCTCATGACGCTTGGTTCTTCTTAATCTCCGAACATGTTTTCTTATATTCAAGACGAACTCCATTTCAGAATAAGTATGACTTTGCAGTCTAAGGTTGTGCGATACAGCGTATTTTTTAACAACTTCTGTAACCATTTCTATTTGTAAGTCGCTATGTAGATCGGTATTTCGTATGTACCAAGGTGCATTAACTATTCCACGAAAGACTTTGTTTTGGAATTTTTGGATGATGTCGGTATTTGTTTTCTTTGTTCAGCATCATAATTGGATTCCATAGGTCCAAACAGGCTTTAGTACTTGATTATACAGAATTATTTTGTTTTGGATTGATAAATCAGAGTTGTTACCAAGTAACCAGTACATTTTTCTGTATTTTAAATTTAGTTCTTTTCTTTTCTTTTTGATGTGATCTTTCCACTTAAGCTTTGCATCCAAAGTAATCCCAAGGTATTTGGCCGTACTGGTGTAAGGTACAGCTTGATTATTAATGATTATTGGAATATTGTTTGTCTTTTTATTTGTAAAGTTTATATTTGAAGATTTTGTTTCATTGAGTTTGATACGCCATTTTTCGGTCCAAGCTCTCACTGTGTCGACAGCATTTTGTAGCCTTAGAGACATTTGTCGGGTACTAAAATTGCGGTATCATTTGCAAAAGTAGCCATTATGGTGTGATTACCAACTGGAATATCCCTTGTGTATAGTAAATACAGGGTAGGACCTAGGACACTTCCTTGTGGTACACCGGCTTCTATTTTCTTCAATTCCGAGTATTCTTGATCGTACCTTACTCTAAACAATAAATGATTTTGCTAAGTCTCTTCAGAAGCAGTTTTTTAAAAACTTTTGCCATAATTGGTATAAGCGATATTGGTCTGTAAGCCGTCACTTCTGTAGGTGGTTTACCTTGCTTTGGTATGACAATTATTTCAGCAATTTTCCGATGGTGTGGGACATACCTGTGCTTAAGGCATGCATTTATTATATATTGAAGTTTTATGAAGGCTTTCAATGGCATTTATTTTATAACCTGAGCAGCAATTAGATCGTAACCTGATGATTTTTTATTTGGTAGTTGATGTACACACGTATTTTGTATTTCCTTAAGTCTAAGAATTGGTATTTTACTTTCATCTATCTTATCAACAAACTGTTAGTTATTTTCAGTAGCGTTTGATGAGTATGGCTTAAAAACACTCGCAAGATGTTCAGCAAAAAGGTTAGCTTTTTCTTTCGGGTTACCGATCCATTTCCTATCTTGAGATTTCAAGAGCGAGTTTTGTAACTGTGGTCTTTTCAGGCGCTTGGCTGCTTTCCATAGCAAAAAATCGGTTGAAACATCAGTCGTTAAATTTCTTAGGAATGTGCTGAGTGAATAATTTATGTTTTTAAATTTGTTTTTTAAGATTGTTGCTTATACGGTTAAACGTTGTTTTATCATCTGGTAATCTAGTATTTTGCATTTTCTACGAGCTCTTTTTTTCTCTATTATCAAATCTCTTATCTCTAAACTTTAGAGTCTAAAGGATATTTTATTTTATTTTGTCTTCTATTAGAAAATGTTGGAGTACCTTTTCTAAGAAACATCCAAAAGTAATCGATGTTTTTAACTTAGTAAAATATGTTTGACTTCAATATCTGTTTTGTTCACGATATTTTTAGTTGGAACCCAATTTGAGTGGCATTTTCTAAAAGCTTTTATTTTCAAAAACCAATTTAAGTAGAGCATTTTCTTGAAGTTTTTATTTCTCATAAAAATCATACCGATTCAGTTTTCATAAGAAAATTACATTTACAACTATATTTTGTATAGAATGATATAATTTTAAAGTCAATACCTTCTCTTGAGGTATTTGAGTTTGATATCAGTTTTAACCAATGTTTGATGTTTTTTTTGTGGATTTTTATCTTTATAGAAAAAACGTAGTATTGATTTTTTCTACCAATTTTAAAAATTGTTAAAAGACTATAAATATAATTAATTTTTGCCAAAATATTCGTTTTTTATTTTTATTAACTTTTAGTAGTTATGATTTTTTGGTTTCTATTTTCTGTAAAACATCCTTAGCAGATGTTGAAAATGTTATTATTCCTGGAATACAATTACTTTACACGTAATATCATCTTTTTTCGTAAATATTCGAAGTAAAAAATATTTTTTTCTCAGTTTTTTTGATTTTCAAAAGAAAGATTAACTGATTTTTTTTTCAATATAACATTTATTTGGTATCATATCACATTTTTGTAAAATAACATTAAATTGAAGTCGATAGAGTTTTTGGTTTATCATATTATTATTAGAAAACCATTCACTCAATTTTTTGAGAGTCAGTTTTGCATTTGTTGATGTTATTACATGTGAAAAAAATGTATTTGAAGTCGATAACTGCACTGATTCTTGAGATACGAACGACGTAGAATGGTGACCCGGAGAGCAAAGAGGGTCAATAAATTTGTCTTGCCAAACTGTTAATTTGATGAATTGCAGCTCATTGTTGTACCATGATTTACATAGTTTTAAATTATGATATACGATTACGAATAATTTTGTATGCAAAAACGTGTATATTATTTATATTTTAACATTATTATTTTAAAAGTATGCATACAATTGAAACAAGTATTATTAAAATTACGTAATTTACACCTCAATTTTTAATATCAAAACAAATTATTTTAAAACTTTGACTTCTAACAGCTCCCAAAAATTTACTATGCAAATATATGTTTTTCTTGTATTTTGAAATCCAAAGCTCTTTTTAATTAGTTATTTATATAGTAGTTGATCCATTCCGACATAATTATGTATTAAGACAAATTAAAAAATATTTGCTAACAAATAAACAAAATAAAAAAGTTCGCATGCGCCCCAGTGAACCTTTATTATTTCGTTGTTTTAATGCAAAGTTCATATTTTTAATAAACTAAAAACACATATAATGTATAAATATTGATTGAAACAAAAAAAAACAATAATTTGTACTTCACAATCATTTTTCGTTAAGAGAAAGGGAGGATAAGGATTGCTTCCGCTTTAAATCTAAAACATATAAATTTATCCTTTTCAAAATTTGCACAATATAAGAAATTTCTAACTGTAATTTTGCAGTCAAACAGAAAGCATGTACTTTTCTCTTTTTTGCTCAAAAATTAATGAATTGGCCATCCATTTTGTAAGTTTTATCATTATAGCGTATATTTTGAAGAAAATGTGAATCTTTTAAAATTTTTGTTGAGCTGTGGTTTGGGTTTTATTACCAGATTAATTTTTTTTATTTAAAATAAAATGGTCTGACATTTAATTAACAAAATTGGATTTTAAAATCTATACAATTAATTTTAGACTATCAAAGACTTAAGTACATATCCAGGTGATATTTTCTACAACACATAACATTTGAATAAATATAATTCTGTAAATAACTAAAAAATCATACACTGATAACTTCCCATCCTGTCTGTCGATTTGTTTTGCTTAAAAGGTTTGTAGGTTTTCGTGTTTTGTTAAAAAAGTTAACAGTTAAATTTATTATTCTTAAAAATTATAAAATTTACCAACAATATTTTGCATACTATAAAAGAATTTAATTTCAAAATCTATTTTGGTTAACGAGATTAATTTGTATTCCAAAACCAATTTTATAAGCATTTTTTAAAAATTTGTATTTCTAATATAAACAAATACAAATTGGATGAATGAAGTTATTTTGACTGCTTTTTTTTCTATTATTCTGAGATATCGAGAACCGAATATCAATTTTTAACAATTTTGTGTACTATTTTTTTTTGTAGATTTTAATTTTTATGAAAAAAACTTACTGTTAGGTTCTTATAAAAAAAAATTACTGAATGTTGAAAACAATATTTCTTATAAACAAAAATTAATTTGAAGCCTATTTATTAAATTTTTGAAAAGATATTTGAGTCGAATATCAATTGTTACTAACTTTTAATATTTCTTTTTAGGTTTTAATTTTTTATAAAAAAAAACTGACTACATTTTTTTTTTATAGTTTTTTTGATTTATGATGAAAACCGTTAATTGGATTTTTTCAAAAAATATGTTTGTAGCGTTTCTAGCGTCATTGATTCAAGAAATTTTAAGGGTTAACCAACATTTTTTTTTTGAACTGCTATTCTAAAAAAAGCACCCATTCAATTTTCTTGAAAGACTTTCTGCATTTTTCTGCACTATAGCAACATTTATTTTGATATCTTTTCTGGATCTTGACCTATGGACAACGAAAAAGCGTCGCGAACGTGCGTACACACGCAAGCACAGACATCTTTTCAAAAATATTTTATTAATGTCAAAATTTTCAATTCGACAAATCGGACCCATTACAATAACTTCCTATGGGAAGTTAATAATAAATTTTCAAATAATTTGGTTAAAATAGATAAGAAGATTAAATTTCAAGCTTCCTACTTCACTAAATTGAAAAGCTTTTATCATTTTTTAATAACTATTTTCGAATTTGATTGCACACTGTGCCGTAGCATTTAATAGAAAAACTTTAATTAAAAAATTCTCTGACTTATTCCTATTAATAAATTCGTTATTTTTAATTGAAATTATTTAAAAAAATAATATTTAAAAAAAAAATAACAACTATGCCCCTTTCTTTAAAAAAAAATTACATATAAGGCCCCATAACTCTCAAAACAGACATTACAACCGTTTTGCTTTCATTTCATTTTGACTAATTATAAAGGTTTACTTTTTAGACAATATGATTGAAAAAAAGAGTTTTACAATAAATAGACCAAAGAATAATTTGCACACGTTTTTGGACTTATTAGAAACAATTCATGAGAAACGCAAAAAATCAGATGCTTTACTTTTAGGTGCATGTTTGACACTCCTTAAAATGTGTATCAAAGTAAAGATTGCTGGAGGGCTTTCAACTTTTTGCTGTTAATTAAGAAAAAATGAATGAATTATGTAACTTTCAAATTAAATAAATTTTTTTCATGCATCATTGCCAATGGTGTGTGACTCCGTTCTCAAGTCTTTTAAATTTGTGTGGACAGTAATGTTGATACCTATTACATCGTGATACAAATTAAGAATTAACATTAAAAATTATGTCCATTCAAAAAGGTAATCAAATCTTTGCAACACAATTTTACAGCTTAGAGCCTGATGCTCTTGATTTTGAAAAATTCACTCTGATCTACAGTTACACCCATATCCGTTAATTTAAGTGTATTATACTTACGTTGTAAAACTCATATCATTACGTCATAATAATTGACATCATTAAAAAACTTAACTTTCCCAAAATCATCTACAAAATGACCTAAGTACACACCTCACATGTAATGTTATGTGCAGGTACTCATACATATATAAAAACAAAAACCATATAAGGAACCTTTTAACTCCTCCTTTGATTTTTTTGTTCCCTCAACTTTATCCCCCAAAACGAAATAAACAGCTCTATAATACGACGAGCGACAACGAGTATTCCCCCACATATGTTGCAAGTCGTTCTACCTACCTACCTACGTAACGTACCTACCTACCACACATTATATCGTTACAAAAACACGTCCAAACGACACGACAGAACGACCTGAATCTCAACGACCCCAAAAGTGCACCTGTTTCACATTCCCACGGTAGTACGCTGATCTGGTAGTATGCTGGCTTGCTGGGGAGCTGTCACGCCATCCGTTGGCATTACCGGCAACAAGACTTGATGTGTGCGCGATCGTTTGCGTGATATGTGCGCGCGCACAGTTACCTACACTCCGCACACTCAGCCCCACTCTTACCGCAGTTAGCTTATACAACAATTACACCAACAACAAGGAGAGGGGAGGTGCGCACGAGTTGGAACGCATGCGATGTTAGGTCGCATATTATGAGCATGAGCAGAGCACGTATGTGTCCAATGTCCATGTCCAACGATGTTCAAGACCCCAACACCAGAGTCAGAGCTCAGAGAGTGGTTGGTTATTCCCTCAACAACAAAAAAGCAAAAGCGGTGCGGTGATCGTGGTGCTAGCGATGATCATTGACGTACATTATACGGGAGACGGCTACGGAATGGCAAATTGGCTTTGCAGTGAGTGCAGTGGGCCTGTGCTTGCAGTGGAGTGGAGTATGTCTGGGCTCGCACTGAGGTTTTACTCGCCGTCGTCAAAGTCGTCTGTCGCAATGCCCTCGTTGTGACGCGAACATTTTAAACTCTTGGCCGCAGTGGTGGAACATGGAATCTTAAACAGGGTTGCATTGGCCGGGAAGTGGATTTCAGTGTTTTTTAAGTGGGCCTCGTGAATTTGGTTCTACATCCGGCTAAAGGATTATTACAACCATTAAATGCGAGCGTTATCTTCACAAATTTGAATATAATGGATGGGAGGGAAAAATAGAGTTAGGAAAAGTATTTTACATTCTTGATGTGCGGCTGAGAAATGAACTGCTATTGTTTACGTCAGAACGTCTTCAAATTTATGTTTTTACAGATTTCTATAAAACAACAAAGGGTATACGAATCAATGTGTATTTTGAAAAGCATTTTTAAAATTCAACTCTTTTGAAAAACTTTCAATACAAAGACAAAGCATCGGCATTTTTAATTTTATTTTTCAAAATTTAGTAAATACCACAAAATATAGTTTCACATTCGGAATGAAAAACACAACAAAATTACAGAAATATTTTTCAAAGCGTTCACACAAAAAACAACAAATCGAAGACATTTATGAAATGTTTCTGAACAAATTTCTCAAATGCCTTGTCCTTGGCAAACCTTTTTTATTTTCCTGTCTTTAGGAATCCATTACCCCAATTTGAACAACTGGTGACTGAGGAAAAATTAGGGATATACTGAGTCTATATTTTCATCGAACCGAAGACAGTCTTTTCCTCGCCGTGCACAAGAACTCGGTCTTTCGCAGTTTTTAACTTGGATAACTTTGCATCGAGATTAAGGTCTACACCTGTACAAGATCCAACTGACCCAGGAACTCAAAGTTAATGGCATAGACAACGCTGTTTGTGCGCTGACTGAGCTTTGAATCGTTTAGAATAGGACTCCAATTTTGCCCGAAAAATTATCCTAAGTGATGAGGCGAATTTTTGGATAAATGGCTGTGTTAGCAAGCAAAATGCATCCTCAAAATCTTACCGTTTGGTGTGAATTTTGGGCCAGTGGCGTAATTGTTCGGTACTTTTTTTAAAACAACGTTAGTGAGGTGATCACTGTCAACAGTAAGCGCTACATAACGATGATAACTAATTTCTTATGGCCCAAATTGAACCACATGGACCTAGGCGACATGAGGTCCCAGCAGGACGACGTTACGTGCCACACAGCAAACGCAAAATATTGTTTTCAACATTTGGAAAAATTTTGAGAAAATTCGAACTGACAGTTTTCTAAAAATAAACTAAAACCCTTAAAAAATTAACAAAAGTTAGTAAAAATTGATTTTCCACTTAAATATCTTTTTAAAACTTTGAAATATTGGCCTTAAATTACTTTTATCTTTTAAAAAATATTATTGTCAACATTCAGTACAATTTTGAGAAAAAAAACTAGTTTACAAGTTTTCTTACAAAAAATAAAAATCGTAAAAAGGTAATTATAAAACTTGGTAAAAGTTTACTTTCGACTCAAATATGTATATACAAAATAAAATCTACAAAAATTGCTACCTTCGCAAAAATTGATGTTCGGTTCTGGATATCTCGTGAATTATAGAAAACATTCACTTCAAAATATTCCATTAATCCAATTTGTATTTGTTTCTAAAAACTTTTAAGAAATGCTGCCAAGATTGGTAAAAATTTGTGTTCGACTAAAAATCTCGTTAAGAAAAATTGATTTTGGGATCAAACTATTTAATTATATGCAAAATATTGTTTGTAATTTTTAAATTCTTAAGAATAATTCAACTGACAATTTTTTTAACAAAAACGAAAACCTACAAAACTTTTAAGCAAGACAAATCGAAAGATGGGATGGGAAGTTATCAGTGTGAGTTGCATCTTAACTCTTTATTTTTTAGGAGTCCCTGATTCAAACAACTACCATTAAAGGCTGTGAATTTCAGGAGGCTTAAAAGTTATAAAGTCACCTAAAATGTATGTTTCTAGCTCTCCATCAATTAAACTTGTTCAACTTAAAACAATGGCCCTAGGACCTATAAATCCAACCCTGACATTCGAATCCACTCAATATTGCCTTAAAGTTCTTAGCCTCGAATTATTGACCATATATGTACTCATACCTACCTAACTACCTACAAGTTCATACCATACACACAGCTCTATCGTGTCGGGAGAGTATATCGATTAAAGATAATCGCACTTGGGCTTCTTGCTAATGGCATGCTTCTGGCATTTTGCCGCAGCCGCGCATCACAGCGGGAAAGGATTGTTGTTTTGTTTGAATGATGGTGACACAATGACATGAGACCGTATCGTCCGTCGTCGTCGTATAAATTGGATATGTACATATATACGTAACTTTATGGATATTTTATGAATGCTCATCGTTTGCGATTCTTGGTAATGCCGCGTCCCTAGATTGTCATCAAGGCTGTTGCTGATGTTGATGTGTCTAACAAACGAGGATGGTGTGATGAATGAATGAGTCTGAATAACTGCATGCATTTTTGTTTCTTCTTTTTTAAACATTGTACAATCAAGATGACTTTTTTATTGGTTTTGATTCATTTTTTTTTACTTTTATTTTTTGTTTCAAATATATTAAACTTCCTGTTTTTAATGGGCTTGTTTTAAGTGATGTCTTTTTTAGCTTCGATTGATATTTTCAATTTAGCTTGTCTTTACACAAAAATGTTTCTGTTAACTCTAAATTTCATCAAAATCGTTTAAATCATTTTCGAAAAAGCCAAAAAATAAAAGTCTAGCGAAACAAATATTTTACAAGTTGAAAGCGTGGTAGTGGGTGTGTTTTAACAAAACAAGTTGTTACGATTGATAGATTAAACTCAATTGGAAAAGTGTATTTTACCTAAAAGATCTTTTTTTTTAATATAAGCTCAAGAAAATTCATCTCATTCTCAATTGGGTGTGGCACTGAACGAATTTAATTGTATATTTTAAAATTCTTTAAAAATAATTGAGAAACTACAGTGTTAGAAAAGTGGGTGTGGTAGTAGGTGGATATTTTATTTATTTCAGTTGATAGGATGGAACTCATTATAGCTCCAGATAAGTAATAAAATAAATGAATTAAGGCAGAAGGCGCAACAACTTATGAAGCACTGGTACAAATGCTTAGAACTACCACTCGTTTATGTGCAAGAATTTCAAGGATGTAGAGGCAACCTACAGTTTTTATACTGAATCCGATTGGCGAACTTTGGAAAGCACAGGACAAGAATTACTGTTGGAGAATTTTTCAATTCCTCTTCGCCGCGCCGGTCGCAATGCTCGTGAGAATAAAACTTTATTGAGACTGTAAGGATTTAACCCAGGAAACAGGCATGAAAGTGCTACGCACTTACTATCACACGGAACCAACTTTAAAATCAATTATTTACAAATTTAACCATCATAAGAAATATCGAATACACTAGTTTGAATTAAGACTGCATCAATAACTACACAAAAAGACCCAAAGATTTAATTAAAGATTGTTTAAAGGCTATCGTAAATTATATCGATCTCTTAAAGTATTAAAACCCCATAATTTTGTGAATTCATACAAATTTAAGCACTCACTTTAATCTTCTATTGCAAAATAAGGATAATGTGAGACGTGGTATAATGCTGCCTCTTTCCGCTCGCATTCACTATACTTCCTACTTCCTATTCAGATTAGGAAGAAGAAAATCGATTTCATGACCAGGTAACATGGGGTCATGGCTTATCATGGAGATTGGAAGCTTTTTTTATTATTTTTACTTCACTTTTTTATTTTTATTGGAAGTGAATATCCTCTATATTATATTTAAATCCTTTTAAAATTACATCTTCGCATCCTATTAACCTCCCGCATATTTGCCTGTCAATCCATCACTCACTTAGAGATATAGGTACTGTGCTTGCTAACCCCTATATCGAAAAATGTGCTAAATCGGTAGTTGAACGTAGAAGTAGTAGTAGTAGTCGATCCCGCACTATTCACTTACCCTCCCCATTTGATCCTGTTTTTTTTTTCTGTTGATTTGGGAAATGAACATCACTTTTCTTCCTTGGCTTTTTTTTTGGAGTGTGTATAAGTGTTTGTATACCTCGCTATACATACCAATGTGTTGAAGGATATCAATGCCTGGGGATATCTATATAGCCGCAAGGATACGTTTGGAAAAAATAAAATTTCTGTGAACGTTACTCGTCTCCGTCATCATCAAGATGAGTGAAGAATTTTAATAGACGATTCACATCACGTAAAATAATTTGAGTTCGATTTTTCATGTATGTATTTTCGAGTATCCTTATATCCCAATATACATCCTTGCATCAGAAGCAGAAGAGTAGATTTTCGCAGAACTATGAGAGGGTTCCTTTTTTTCAGATTTACTTCATGTTGAAAAGGTATTCAGCTTGAAAGAAAATTTGTCCTTTTTCTCTTTTTTTCTTATTAATGACAGTTTTTTGAAATTTGGCGGTGTTCAATGTGTGGTTATGTCGAATTTCAATTGGAAAAATAGTGTGAGAAAACATGAGTTATTTCGAGCCATTTAATGAGGTGGAACTTTGGATGAATTATTAAGGTTTTTTTTTGTATATGTGTCCTGGTTGATTTTTTAACTTATGGTTTATATGGAGCTTTTGGTGAACATATTGCATGTATTCAAAAAAAATACATCTTCCAGAAACTTTTATTGTTTCGAATTATTAGCACTGTTTTTATGGTATTGCTTAAATTAGTTTTTAGTTAGTTTTACTTTTAATGACTTCAAAATTTGAATGCCTTTCACAAATTTATTTTTGTAAGTTTAGATTAAGTCTCAAAATGGTTTGGCTAGACTAACAAAAAGAAAAATCTAATTTAAAGTTTTCAAAAATGAAATTTAACAATTTTGCATATAACTTTGTATGCATTGAAAACTTTCATTGATTATACATGTTCGGTATCGTAAAGTACTCAAATAATATTGGTATAAAACCACCAATTCTCGTTCTCCATTCATCAATCTTATAGTTTCCTCTCAACTACATCAGTCAAACAATTTTTTTGAAAATTTGACAAGTAGTTGTTTTTTTTACTAAAACCATTATTTCACTATTTTACAATTTAAACCAAATTTGTACAACGTCATATTGTTATGCACCAAAACATTAAATTAATGGTTCATACACATTTTCAAACTGAAAAATGGTTTTACTGAGGATAAGAAAAAGAATTTTCAAGCATTTATGTAAATGCTTTGAGATGCAATTTCGGAAAGCAAAACCTTGAATTTTTAACCATACGATCCTCAAACAAAATTAAAAGAGCCATGATCTGGGTTGAGAAGCTTGTTTTTTAAGTTTCATTTAGCGTTTTGTTGAAAATCTTCAAAACTATTTTTTACTGATAGCTGAAATCTTAGCAACCATCGATTAATCAGAAGACCTAAATGCAATTCTTAATAAATTGATACAAACTTGAAAACACAGAATAACAAAACGATGTCGGGATGAGACCCAGGCTAATGCCTTCCGATTGGTGCCCGCTTACTATGTTTTTGGTAACATTTCACTTTTTAAACTAGTAGAAATGTCAAGATATTTATTTCAAACAAATATTCTTATTCAGATGCTAACATGGAAATATGCCGAAAGGACTTTCAAACGAATTTAGTTTGGCCAATAACGCTAGTGACACCAATTCATTTTTATTATTATAATATGTAATGTAATACCAAGTTAGTATTGTTTTTAAAAAACGTCATTTAACGTTTTTTTCATAAATCAAAGACACTAAAAATATATATTTCTCACCTCGATTATATAATTAAGAAAAATGATTTTACCTCTAGGATAATAGTATGCTACATAGAAAAAACATTTCGTAAAATGTTGAGAAAACGACGCACGTTTTATAAAAATAAAAACCGAAGAAAAACACTTCTAAACGTTTGTAACAATTGATTTTTGACTCTAATATCTTGCCAAACAATAAAGATATTGCCTTCAAATTAATCATATATTAGACTTTTAGACAAATTTAACAGTCGATTTTTTTTTACAACAAAATAAGAATCTCCACAAAATTCGTCAAAAAATGGTTAAAAACTTATATTCGATGTGAATTCAAGTTGAATGGACGTACATAAGCTGTGGAGGAACCTGCTAACAATGTTGATGTTAACATACTTAATAAATCATTTATCTCAGTTGCATCAATCACACCTTTGTCCAGTTCATGAACAAATATTTCATTTAGGGAACATTTAGATCACACTGTATCTGTGGATGCTCCTGATGTTATTAAAAGTCTGCATCATTGAAGTCAAGTGCTGTCGGTCTGGAGAATATTAAATCTTAATTTTTTCATAATGATTTGTTAATTTTGCCGATGTACATAAAGTATGCATTTAATGCTATTTTGATGTCTGAAGTTTTTCCGGACCTTTGGAAGAAAACAAGAATCATACCACCTCTTTAAAATGCTAAAGTAGCAGAGTAGTACCCGTTGCATGATGGTAAGTACGTTGGACTGTCATGCAAGAGGTCATCGATTCAATCCCTGCCTGTGTCATCAAAAAGTTTTTTTTACGTGTACTGAATCTTGCGAGGAATTGACAAATCCTCCAAGAGTAATTCTTCGAATTGGCTTAAAACTGTATGTCCGCTACATCCCTGACAACAGTACTCCCACACAGGAATGGTTGAGAGTTGTAATTCACTAGGCCTTCAAGGGACTGTTGAATATAGACATGTTTCAATTCTACCATTTTTTTTATAATAGACGGGCACTCAAAGGGTTATTAATACCCTTAACATGTTTAAAGTTTAAACACGTTATGAAAATAGGGAAGGATTAAAGAGGAGATACCGATATACATTGGTCCTAAAGTTTTGAATATCAACATTCTCGATGTGCGGTTCAAAAAAGAATCTCTATAATTGACAGTACGTCCGCAATTGAGCTGAAGGTTAAACTGATGTGCATTCCTAGAAATACGAGTATTACGGCTAAATTGTTTTAGAGAGGAATGCAATTGGCTAATTCGATAGAACACTGTTTATAAAAATATCGGTAGAACAACGAAAGGCATGAAACGTTGCGGCGGTGTTCAAGTGGCGTAATTGTTTCGGTTATAGTTCTATCGCCTATCATTTTCAAAGCTCTTTTTTGTATTCTGTCCAAAATACTTAAACTTGTTTTAGGGGCACCTGCCCAAATATGCGAGTTATATTCAAGTTTTGGTCGAACGAAGGCTTTATAAATTACAGCCGGATCAGAAGAGGTGACAAATTCCTTGCACCGTCGTCGCGTCGGAGAAATCCTAAGCACCTAGCCGCATTTTTTGCAATATCGAATATGTGATCATTCCATATGAGGTGATTTGTGATATTCATACCGAGTACTGAAAGTTGATTAGTTTCTTGGATGCAAGTGCCGCTCATGGATAGCGGCATCGGGGGTGGGTTACGCTTTAACGACAGGAGACAGCATTGAGTTTCCGAAGCATTAAATTCTACACGGTTTTTGATTCCCCATTTTACAATGCTGTCAAGATCAGAATTTAATGAGCTTATCATACGCTGCCGTTGAAGTTCCACATCTGAAGGACAAGGATGAGAATCTAAAAACGAATATGAAAAACTGAGGGTCATCCGCTAAACAATTTATGTGGGTTAGACGTTTCGGACAAAAGATCATTTATAAAAATAAGGAAAAGCGTCGGAGACAAAACGGAGCCCTGGGGCACACCAGCGTTTATTTTGTGAATATCAGATTTGAACCCGTCCAATAATACTTGAATTGAACGGTCCGAAAGGTGGTTTCTAACCCAACGAAGAAGGGATTCATCAATACCAAAAGCACGCATTTTCGATAAGAGAGCTTATTGCCAAACTCTATTAAATGCTTTTGAAATATCAAGTGCAATAGTCTTGTTTTCTCCAAAAAGATGTAAAGATTTGTTCCACTGTTCCGTGAGATAAACCATGAGATGAGATCACCAGTGGACCTATTGCTTCGAAAGCAATACTGCCGGTCATTAAAAAGCTTCCGTTCTTCAAGATATTTCTTAAGATGATAATTAATCAGCGTTTCCATGACCTTAGAAAGAAGGGACGTGAGTGCTATTGGACGATAGTTAGAGGGGGAGGAGGATCCGCATTTTTTAGGGACAGGCTGTACAAATGCTGTTTTCCATCAGTTTGAAAAGAGACCTGTAGAGTAGGAAAGATGGAAAAGCTTACGCAGTGGTTTTACCAGCGTTGAAGAACACCTCTTTAGAAAAATAGGGGGAATACTATCTGGGTCAGCGGATTTGTGTATGTCAAGGTCTCGCAGTACTTTTGCAACTGCACGAGTTTGAAAGAAGATTCGTCCCATAGAATCGTTCACGCTCTCAAGAACAGGAGGACTCATGACACTCTCCGGTAGCGTCGAATTAACAGCAAACTGTGCTGCAAGCAAATTGGCTTTATCGATCAAGCTCACATAGGGAGCGTCATTGTGGACAAGTATTGGTACCGAGAATGACGTTTTGTTTCGTATGTTTTTTTACAAAAGACCAGAAATGTTTACTACCTTTAGGACATTGTAGTGTTTTTTGCCTTAATTTCTGGTTATGCAAAAATTTGGTTTGTTGAATGTGGCCGTTGCAAATCTTTCCAGCTTGTTTATAAATCCGGAAACTTACATCTCTGAGCTTGAATCAAACCATGAGTTCTCTTTGGGTTTGAAAGATTTTACCCTATTTGGGATAACATTTCTCATTCCACAAAGAATTAAATTTGTATCTATATCTGCGTTGGAATCGACGTCACTATCGATAAAGCATATAGTGACCAGTTAAAGTTCCTGAAGAATTCATTGAGACCGTCCCAGTTGGCTTTCTCATATTTCCAAACGGCTCTCATAGGAGTTTTTTCTTTAACTGGGTTTTTACACAAGAGAAATTTGCATAGCTCTCTAAAGTCCTTAAAAATATTTTGCATATACAAATTAACGCTTATCTTAAGTGCCTTGCACATGAGAGTGAACAACGAACGAACGAATGGACGAACAAACGTGATTTTACACATTTAAAATGGTCAATTCCAAACAAAAACACATTCAAATTATAAGAAACCAATTGACACTAATATAAGGATAATAAAATTTGCATTTCTTTTCTCTAAAACAAGGCAACTTTGTAAAACCAATTGGGTAGTAACGAATCGCCATGTGGTTGCTACGAACTGTCAAACTCTATTCGCGTTCCACATACCATCCACACACTGCAACGAATAAATTGTTCGCCTTCAACTTAACCTCAAAATTATACCACTCTTGTTTTGTGTGTGGAAAGGGGTAGTTATAAATTGACAATTCGTCGCTGTCTGCGAATAGAAATAAAGCTCATGTGAAAGAAAAGTCAAAATATGCGAACATCCACAGTTCGCAATTCGCAGTTCGTAGCTCATGTTCAAGATGCTTTACAGCAAACTCTTTACTCGCTCCAAAACAATCAAGATTCCGAAAAAACACAGCGTTATAACAGCATTCCTTTGCGTGACTGAAGAAATAAGGCAAACGCTGGATAAGGGCGACGAGCGACGTAGCTTTCTTAATCTTGCTTGATTCTTCTAAGGCTTTTGACACTGTCAATCATGTCATTATGTGTACAGAACTTTCGCAGCAGTTTAATTTTGTCTGCAAGATTCGCTAAACTTGTATATTCCCCAAAAGGCGTAGTAAAAAAAGTCAAACTATACGCAGTCCCATATTTTTATCTCTCGCAATTAACTTTGTCAGTTTAAGTATGATCTTAATTCTGGATCCAAAGAAACGGACATGTTTTAAAAATCGATTTTTGTATTTCTAAATGTTAAATATTTTAAAATGTTTTTCTTAAGAATGATGAAAATTCGTCTCAAAGTCTTTTCAAACGAAGGCCACATCAACATTGAAGTCTCATTTCAATTCAAAACTTCAAGCATTCAAACGAAAATCACTTACCACTGTTGTAAGACTTTCATTTTCACATAAATTCCACAGCAGATCAGCCAAATGTTATCTTTTAGCAAAACAAATCTGCGCTTTATTTCAACATCATAATTTTAAGTGACATCTCTATATATAGCATAGGTATACCAAGTACCAACTGCTGTAAAGGATATTGTGTGTTAAGTATAAAGTTAAAAGCTACCTAATTTAATATTCACAAACTTTTAAAGAATTTTTTCTATCAACACACAGAAAAACTTTGTGGTATCTTTTAAATATTCACTTGTATTTTTGTATAGATCTGCGTATATATGCACTTGTGTAAGTTTGTATAGTATGATGTAAGATGTATCATGGATAAGACTTTTATACGAGACTTCTTAAACTTTAACAAGCCACAAAAAGTCAAATAGAGCTCATAGAACAGGAGCAAAGCCATAGAAAAGAGCACATAACTAATTTTTCCAAAAAGAGAAATTGACATGAAATTATGTCAACAGATTAATGTTATCCTTTTTCAAGGATGAAATGTCATACAGGGGAAATCCTTATACCCACACACAAATAAATCGTGCCAAATGGAAAAAGCAACAAAAAACGACAAAATACCAATTTCAAAGCATCAAAGTTTTAGGAATTTATGTACTCGTACACAAAAGATTATGAACTTGCCTTCATCATATTTATTTTGATATCAAAAAAACGTGTGGAGATGTCATCTTTTCCAAATGACACGCACTCCAAAAATATCCTAAAAGAAAAAGTATTAGTTTTGATGATAGGGAATTAAAGTTAAAGGGAGGAAAATTATTCAAATCTTCCTTAAAGACAAAACCTCCCGCCCAAAAAAAGAACAACACTTGGAACTTTTCCTTTAAGAAACTTTTCGTTTATTTAAAATTTAAAATTCCATGCCATACACGCATTGACAGAAAGCTATCAAAGTTGCCACAATTGTTTTATTTTTTTGTTTCCACCATCACGCATTTTCCCTTTTCCCTATTGTCAACACAGCAGGGACCCTTGTCAGTCATCAAAAAGTCCCTCAGTTAGTTGTGTGTTTGTGTATCATAGGGAGATGGACCAAATGGAAGGATCTATTTTGCATGCGAAAGGCTTACGCTTCACCAAGCTCGCTGTGCTATGTTGTAACAGTCTATTCATACTTTGACTATACGAGTGCGATGATGACGACGACGACGCGGTATGATGATAAAGACTGGCAATTAAGGACGAAGTTTAAAATGATTATTCAACGCGTGAGGTGGGTTTCAAAATGCAATCGTTTTTAAGAGATGCCATATATTCAGTCAGGCGAATGATTGCATGATATTTTTGTCAATACTGGCTTACTCTTTTTTGTATATAGATACAATTTACGAAGTTTTCATCTAACGTAATGAAAGGTGTTTTATTCCCTTGATATCTGTCTCCGCAAAACGATTTTTTGAATACAAATAACAAGTTTTGTCCGTCCCTTACTAATTTTACTCTATCAACCAATGGTTTTTAATACACAAGGACGTTGTTAGTTCTTTTTCAGAAAGCATAATTTTTTGAAAAACAACGAACCGTTTTTTGGCAACCCTACACATATTAACCAAATATGCATACAGTTTTTTTGGAACATTTCTAGGGCTAAATGGAGGAATATGATACGTTCTTCTCGGGGCTATTATGATGATACCAGTGAATATGAACCATTTTTGAGAATGGTTATGTAAAACGTTTTATGGGATACATTTTTGGTATCAATTGCAATAAATGAGAGCTTAAGAAATTCAAGGACACAAATGACATTTTCGATCAAATATTGTGAAGTTGCGAGTGTTTTTAAAAAGTAGGTTAAGGACCATACAAATAGAGTTATGGGACATATTTTAATTAAAAATGATGATTTAATGCAATTTGTAGTCCATTCAGCATTGAACCTTCTCTGAGCCAAAGTTGTTTGTTTGAGCTTATAACTTAGTTAAGAGATTCTAAAGTAATTTCAAAAGTTGTTTGTTTGTGCTTATAACTAAGTTAAGAGATTCTAAAGTCATTTCACATTTTAAAAACTTCAAACTCTTCTGGTAATGATAGTATTTCAAAAGTTTACTTGAAAAAAGTTCCATTTTTATAATTGATCCTTTGGAATATATTTTTAACAAATGTATTTTTTTATTTTTTTCTGGAGTATTTCCGGTTGCTCTTAAATGCATAAATATCTTGGCACTTTTCAAGAAAGGCACAACTAATGATCTGGGCAACTAAAGACCTATATCACTCTTTACATCGATAAGTAAATTTTGATTGCTTGAGCTGTTTAACGAGACCGACATTTTTTAGTGATGTTCAGTTTGGGTTTCAAAGCAATGAATCAACCGAAGATGTCTTTTTACATTTTTGTTCTCAAATATTTGTAAGTCTTGACAGACAAAAAAAATAAAGGCGCATTGTTTTACTGACATATCAAAAGCATTTGACATGGTTAATCACGAAAACTTGAAAGTGCTGGGTTTCGAGATTTCATAAGCTTAAGATCTTATTTAAAAAGACATTTTATTTAGGAGTTCCACAAAGGTTCGGTTTTAAGACCATAATACATTTTTTGGTATACATTAATTCATTATTCAGTTTTCGGGTTCTTTGACTGTATTTGCCAAGGTAATGTTTTTTAGTTTGTCTGGTCAAAAGATTGTTGATGCTGATCTCTTTTTCCATGCAACTGGTTGTCCAAAATTTAAGCTTTTAAAGGGAATCTGCAATTCTATGGTTACTTTCATAACATTAAGCGATACAAACTTGAGCTGGAGTGAAACATTCTTTTTAAATGTATTTGGGGTTAAAAATTCATTCTAAAAGGAGCTATTATAACCACATGGAAAATCCTAAAATCCTAGACAGTATTTTCGGTGCATTCTTAGAAACTTCTTCTTTTTGCTTAAAGTTTGTTCTTATAAAACGGCTTATTAAAATTTAAATCATTTTTCATTCGAAACTAGAATATGGAATTTTTTTTGGGAGGTTATATTATAACAATATACAACCTCTATTAGCCTTGCAAAATGTGTTCTAATGAAAATGTGTGGTAGGTTTCACCTGTATCCTAGTTTTCCACTATTAACGGATTTAAAAATTTTTTTAGTGCTACATACAAATTTATTATTATAAAGCTCTAAATTTTTTTTTTAAAAATCTGTCAATCTTAATTTTAGAATAATTGATAATTATTATCTTTTACTTGGACATTTTTTAACCAAGTTTCTTTACCGGTATTTTGAACAACCACATTTAGAAATTTTTAAAATGCTTCTTCATGTCGGATTTTTAATAGACTGCTCCATTCTATCGGGGAGCAATCTTCTCACTTTTTATTTTTGAAACAGGTTAAATACTGGCTCCTTGGTCTTGATACTGAAAGTCATGTATTATTATTATTAACATCCCATAGGAAGTTATTGTAATGGGTCCAACGTTTCAACGTCCCTAGAGTCGAAATAAAAGATTTTTAAAAAGATGTCTGTGCGCGAGTGTACGTACGTTCGTACGTTTAAAAACCAGACAAATTTTGTCTCCAAAAAAATTTTGTGCAGCGAAAAATAACGTTTTTAACATCTGATAAAATTTTTAGAAATATCGAATATACAGTTTTTTTAATAAAAAATAAGCCTAAAAAAATGTATAAAAGTTGGAAAAAAATAGATTTTTGACTCAAATATCTTTTCAAAGTTTTGAGATATTAGCATTGATTTACTTTTATCTTATAAGATATATTATTTTCAACATTCAGTAAAATTTTTAAAAATGGAACTGACAGTTTATTTTACAAAAAATAAGAACTTAAAAGAAAATTTAACAAATTTTGGTAAAAATTTATTTTCGACTCAATTATCTTTTTAAAACATTGATATATAGGCTTTAAACTACTTTCATTTTTTAAAAAATATTGTTGGCAATATTCAGTAAAATTTTGAGAAAATCGAATTAATAGTTTTTTTTTACAAAAAACAAAAATATAAAAAAAAAACAATACTAAAACTTGATGACAATTTACTTTCGAATCAAATAGCTTTTAAAAAATTTAAGATATTGGCTTTAAACTTTTGTATTTCACAGAAAATGTTGTTTTCGATGTTTAGTAGTTTTTTTTATAAAAATCCAATAGTCTGTATTTTCATAAAGAAATAAAACCTACAAAAAATAGTACACAAATTTGTTAAAAATTGATGTTCGTTTCATGATACCTCTCAAATTAATTTCATTTATCCAATTTGTAAAAATTAAAGAAATGCTACTAAAATTGGTAAAAATTTATTTTCGACTGAAAATCTATTTAACAAAACTAGATTTTCAAACTAAACTATTTCCTTAATTGAAAAATATTGTTGGTAATTTAAAAAAACTTAAAAATAATTCAACTAACAAATTTTTTAACCCAACATGAGAACTTACAAACTTTTAAGCAAGACAAATCGACAGGCGGAATGGAAAGTTGTCAGTGTGGGTCGCAAGGCCCTTATAGAATTTATTTCCTTCTTTCTGCTTTATAGGAAAATAGTAAAGACCCTCAAGTTCATTTTTTTAATAAAAATGACAGAATTTACGATTTTATAGGAAACCATCCAAAACCAATCGATGGGAAAAATATACAAAAATGATTATTCTAAAAATTAAGATATTCGAATTAAAAATTGTGGTCTTAAAACTAATATAAGTCGAAACATGAGTAAATCCAAGGTCTCTTAACACTTAACGTATACAAAAAAAATATAATTAATTACTAGTTGTACCATTTATGTATACAAATAAAAAACTAGCATAAAGTCAAAGTCTTCTTAAATGAGTGCCTCAGCGTATATGAGAAAAATGTCTTATCCATGAAACTTTAAAAAATCATTTTATAACATATTAAAACTTCTAAATGGGAAGGGTATCTAATTCACCTGATGTAACTTTAAAAAAAAACTGATAGCCATACAAATTACGATTAACTCAATAGCGCACGCTTAGATCATTACTCACTCATCGTCGCGTCTTCGTTAGGCTTGCGTATAGCGTAACGTATCTTTTCTAAGCTCAATTCATTAATCATCTTCACACCAACTCTCTGGATGTTCACATTCCCACGATCTTCGACTTGATACGAAAAGCCTTACAAAAAAAAAAACAACAGTAAACAGCAGTATGAGCAACTTAATGGTAGCGCCGCCACCGCCGTTGCTGTTACGATAGCTTTGTTTTGTTTTTTGTTACTTCACCAATTACACTTCGTAAGCAGCATTTTTTAGGACTGGTTAGGTATACATTTTTATGATAATGCCTGCAGTAGGTAAGTACTTTGTGCACCTCCCGAAGATTCATCAAGACGTTGTGAGTTTTGCCGCTGGTTGAGGTATTTTATTTGATATTGAAGAAGGAGGCACAAAGTTTTTTGAATTGGACACCTCTCTTGCCGTCATCAGAAAAAAAGATACGAATTTGTATAACATTCCATCAGCTTTTGTAACAGAAAGCGGAAATCGAATACCAAAACAATCGCAAAAAAAAAAAAATAGGTATCTACTTCCATAAATTTATTCTACTACAATATTTTAGCTTCGAACAAATAGTTTTCACCCAACCCTTTCCCCACTCAAGAATCAACTCAGTCTTTATCTTTTTAAACCTCTGCTCTATATCTTCTTTCAAAAGATCAAAACAAAAATCGGAGCGTGTGAAACAAATTCAACACACAACTTGATCTATCTCAATGGTGACGTCGCCGCGTCATCGTTCGGCGTTGAAGTTGAAGTTGCTGCTGCTTCAGTTGGTCTTCACTTTATGTTGTGAACCTTAGAACCCACTGTATCCCATCACTAACACATCACAAGCACAAGCACTAGTCATCCAAGTTTCCCTACACGACCTAGCCAGAGGCTTCGTCACACATGTGAGATGAGAAACTTACACCCACACTATAAACTAGAGGTGCTGTATCTATAGGTACATACATACATAAGTCATGATGATTATATACGGCCACGAGATATCTCAGAAAGTAAACAAACTTTTAAACATCCGGACTCCGGATGGACGGACTGTGCCTCAACTCAAGACGGATGAAGGCGCAAAACAACTTCCGAAAGCCATTCTGGATAACATAGTAAGATAACGATTTCTCAGAAAAGAAGAATTTCACCATTGAAGTAATACCAAAAAAATAAAAGGTTAACATAATTCAAGAACCAAATGCCACAAAATTATAAGTTGATATAATTTCTTTAATGAATGTCTTACGCGTGTTGTTTTATCTCACTTCTTTTCCTCTTGTTGTGTTCCCAAACATTCAAGTTGACCCCACATTACTTTGACTTAAAAGTTTCTCATAATTTTTAGAAGATATCTTGCCAATGTCAAACTTAAAACTGTTCCTAACAAATTATAAACAATTCCTAAATTACTATCCACTGAAAAGATGAAGTATCTTAAGTCGACTTAAGATGATTTTGCTTTTAACGAACTTTTGTACGCTCTTTATATTTTTGTTTTTCGTAACTAGTATAAAAGGTAGTATGATAAAATATTTTAAGTAAACTTTAGATTTTGGAATCAATAACTTAACATTATTTTATCATAAGAGCTTTTTGTAATTTTAAAAAGATTTATCATATTTAATTTATTTAACCCTCAAATAGAATTTAAAATAACCCTTAATCACGACTTGAGATAAAATTTCTTAAAATAAATAATTAATCTATTAGTGATGCACAGGAATTTCAAAAAAATATCTTAAGTCATATTTAAGACTTTTACTAGAAAAAATATATTAAAAACAATTTTAACAAATTAAACTTTAAAAAAGCTGACCCTAAAAAATCCTGATCTGTAAAATATAAAAATAAGTGTATGACGCCCAAAAAAGTCATTTAAAACAATCAAAAATTCTCTTTCTCGTCCCTACTAAAGGGTTGGTTAAGTCTCTCATTTCGCCTTCCCAATCATTGAGGCGTGTTCCAGGTGGTACTTTTGGACAGGGAAGAAGAGGGAACAGTTCTTCACCTTCTTTGTACGTGCCCTGCACTAGTTCAAAAGCTCGAAAATTCTTTTATAACGATCTAAACTAAAGGATGATTTTTTTAAGGTTAGGATTTTCATGCATTAGTATTTGACAGATCACGCGGGATTTCAGACATGGTGTCAAAGAGAAAGATGCTCAGTATGCTTTGACATTTCATCATGAATAGACTTACTAACGAGTAACGCTTGCAAATCATTGAATTTTATTACCAAAATCAGTGTTCGGTTCGAAATGTGTTTCGCGCTTTACGTCCGATTTATGGTCTACATAATCGACCAAGTGAGCAAACAATTATTGCGATTGTGACCAAGTTTCGCACTCAGTTTACTTTATTGGACATTAAGCCAACCACACGAAAGCGTACAGTGCGTACAGAATAGAATATTGCGTCTGTTTCTGAGAGTGTTGCTGAAGACCGTGAAATGTCGATTCGTCGCCGTTCGCAGCAATTGGGTTTGTGTTATTCGACCACATGGAAGATTTTACGCAAAGATCTTGGTGTAAAACCGTATAAAATACAGCTCGTGCAAGAACTGAAGCCGAACGATCTGCCACAACGTCGAATTTTCAGTGAATGGGCCCTAGAAAAGTTGGCAGAAAATCCGCTTTTTTATCGACAAATTTTGTTCAGTGATGAGGCTCATTTCTGGTTGAATGGCTACGTAAATAAGCAAAATTGCCGCATATTGAGTGAAGAGCAACCAGAAGCCGTTCAAGAACTGCCCATGCATCCCGAAAAATGCACTGTTTGGTGTGGTTTGTACGCTGGTGGAATCATTGGACCGTATTTTTTCAAAGATGCTGTTGGACGCAACGTTACGGTGAATGGCGATCGCTATCGTTCAATGCTAACAAACTTTTTGTTGCCAAAAATGGAAGAACTGAACTTGGTTGACATGTGGTTTCAACAAGATGGCGCTACATGCCACACAGCTCGCGATTCTATGGCCATTTTGAGGGAAAACTTCGGAGAACAATTCATCTCAAGGAATGGACCGGTAAGTTGGCCACCAAGATCATGCGATTTGACGCCTTTAGACTATTTTTTGTGGGGCTAAGTCAAGTCTAAAGTCTACACAAATAAGCCAGCAACTATTCCAGCTTTGGAAGACAACATTTCTGAAGAAATTCGGGCTATTCCGGCCGATATGCTCGAAAAAGTTACCCAAAATTGGACTTTCCGAATGGACCACCTAAGACGCAGCAGCGGTCAACATTTAAATGAAGATAACTTCAAAAAGTAAATGTCATGAACCAATCTAACGTTTCAAATAAAGAATTGATGAGATTTTGCAAATTTTATGCGTTTTTTTTTTTAAAAAAAAGTTCTCAAGGTCTTAAAAAATCACTGTTTATGTAAATCATATTAGAATAATCAGGCTCTCTAATGGATTCACACTGATTTCATTGAACTTTGGAGAAAGCTTAAGATTCATTTTGTATCACAATGGGCCACTAAACTAGCCTAAGTGTGTCCTACTCCATCATGAAAAGCCAATTAAACCTAACCCTATTTTTGTTGTTTTGTAGTACCCGTAGCGTGATATTTAGTGCGTTGGGCTGTCATGCTAGGGGTCTTGGGCTCAGCCCCTGCTGTTGCCACATAACTTTTTTTCACTGGTACTGCCTCTTGCGAGGAATTGACAAATCCTCCAAGAGTAATTCTTTTCATAAAAAGTGCTTTCTCAAATTAGCCGTTTGGATTCGGCATATAAACTGTAGGTCCCTTCCATATCTGACAACATTACTCGCACACAGGAATGGTTAAGATTTGTAAGTCGCTAGGCCCTGGTTCTTGATGGACTGTTGCGCCACATAGTTTATTTTTTATTTAACGTTTGTTGTTAATTGCACCACTATGTTAGTTCTGTTGAGATAGTTAATTTGTTTTTAAGGTAGTTCGCCGAAAATCATAGCTCGTCCAGTTTTTGAGCGACGTAATGATGAGACCATTTTTTTTTTGTCATACTGTGGCAAGATTTCTTCAGATCTTATTATGCATGAAATCCAAGAGCCTTTATGGTATATCTATTTTTATTTGGAAGAGGTGTTCTTTCACGCTACCGAAGATTTTACTTGCGTAAGATTTTACCTATCGTATTATTCTCCTTTTGAGAAGTTAAAAACAGAATTTTTTCAGCCAATTCTCAAAAGGAGAAATTATTCTTCTTACTCAAATTATCGATCGATTAGACTTTAATCACTTACATATTTTCAAACAATTGGAAACACTAATTAACTTTCAGCATATAAAATATTTTGAGAAACTGTAAAACATCTTTTATGAGATGGAGTCAAGTCAAAAATCCACTACATAAATTGTTGGGTGCCACAAAGCTGTATCATGTCCCCAGCTCTGTTTATCATGTTAATCTCTAACTTTGAATAATATTAATTATTTCCATGAAGATATTACTCTTAGCTCTTTGGAATAAACCAACATATACAATGTAATGTTTCGAAAACCCAATGTTGTCTTCTATCATTAAAGCAAGGTATAATTGACCCCCCTCCCCCTTCATTCCATTATTCATGTATGTTTATCTCCAACCAGCTACCTCTTGTCGAGCGATCAAAAAAGGTGATAAATAGAGGAGAATGTATGGGTTTTCTGCTACGATTCAAGAAAATATCTCTTGGCTGGAAATTTTTATAAGCCTTAAGCCTTGTGGATAATATCTAAATAAAGAAATTTTTAAATAATTTCTAACAATTACACCAATGGCTCATTTACGCCAATCTAACATTGCATAAATAAAATATGTGGCCCCATATTTTTACAATCGTATTTACAAACTATATCAGTGAAATATTCAGTTGTTATAGCCACACTTCAAGTGATTAGTTCTTTAGCCGTTCTACGCAAATGCAGAATGCCTTACCAGTTTCTGCATCCTTCTATTATTGTAATACTCAACGATTTAAAATTAATAAATCTTTTTTAGTCACTCCCTGTTTTCCTAATGCTCACATTGTTTCTCTGTCATATCAAACAACTTTAACTTTAGAAAACGTTAAAAATGTATAGCCGAAAAAATCTTTCATATCATCAGACACGTTATACACTTAAAGACGTGGTGAAATTCACTTGATTCAGAGGCTTCGACTATAAATCTCCCAGGCACATGCCTGGTTATTCGAATCGGATCTATACAGCAAAAGTGATACGCCAATCATAATCTCTTCGTCGACTTCGGCGTATGCCAGAGTATCACAACTTGTGGAATGAAGAAGGCTCGAGATTCACATGACACCCGCCTTACCCTGAAGCTATATACTTGTATCTATAGTGATTGTGATCAAATTCCATTTGATGAGGTCTTGGAAGTTGGATATGATGTGTATTGCGGTTCGAATGCGGGATCACACCGATATCGAGTTCCATCGCATCAACAAAATAAACACAACAAACCATAACTATAACGAAGGTATGTGCTATCGCTGCCACTGTACAATGGCCGAAATGCTTGCGCGATGATGGAAGCTCCAAATAAAATAACAACTCATTCAAGTATCATCTTCATTTCGTAGATTTATCCCACGGGACCTATAAAGACATGTCGTCCGTCACCACCACCATCAACCGCCGCGCCGACACGCTACAGCCACCGCGCTGACTGTGACGCGGTCGCGAAGTCGTTGTGTCGTAGTCTTAATTTAAGTCTTCGTCGTCATTCACATCAGTGATGGCAAACCATCAGATTTCCGAGACCCCCCGAGCTGCACGCCACCGCGCGCCGGTCATAATTGCGAATCCGTGGAATATTGCCCAGTCGACATCGGGCCTTAGAGATATCTACCAAGAGATATACCCGCTGGCTGCCTCGACAAGCAGCACGCCAGCCACTCTTGATGGTCTTGCGGTCGGTATGCACTTAATAAAATTGTGAATGAACGTAGACGATGGATCACTCGATCGTTACACGTCAACGGATTAAGACGTTTCAACGTTCTTTTCAAAAAATACTCGTATATAAATAAAAACGGATAATCCAGTAGCTTCTATAATCGTATCTTAAAGTTAGCAATTAAGATAAGACAAAAAAAATACATCTTCAATTTTTTGTATTTTTTTTTTGTATGGTTTTTGAAATTCAACTTATCGGATGCACTACATTTTCGTCGTGTGTTGTTTTTATGTGAAATAGTTCTTGCTTAAAGTTTTTATAAGACAAAATTTATTGATTCAGAAAATACTTTGTTGGTTTTTAAATTGAAAACAGAAAAAAAACTTTATCCGGATGATGGCACCGAACCACCATCATTTCGCGATTAATTCGCTTACAATGGAGCCTGTGTCGCGTACTTATCAATATCGTAAAATAATGAAGCCAATGTTGGAGAGGAAACGACGCGCACGTATCAACAAGTGTCTGGAAGAATTAAAGGATTTAATGACAGGAACATTACAAGCTGTAAGTTGTGTGACTTTTTATATCACAAAAAAGGGATGTATCTTTTTTGTTGTTATTTATATATGTGATGGGTAGAATACAAAATATATTTGCAGTAATTTATTTTTATTTTTCCCGAGCTCGGTATCGAGTCCAAAAATTAAAAGAGTTAATTCTACTATCATGCTATTACTCCTTAAATTTCAAGCTATTATTTGCTTGTACAGATTTTGGTCTTAAATTTAATTTTATAGTCAGGTTTTTATAAAACAGATCATGCTAGGAAAATATTGCCTTGTTCTTAATATCTGTAGAACCAAGAAAAAAGAATCATTTGAAAAAAAAAATCCCTTTTATTCATTTTTGTAAATCCAAATTATTAATTAATTTGGAGACACAAATTCTAACGAGACAAATTTTTGGTGTTGATATTAGTTAAAGTATAAGAAAAGTCTCTTAAAATATTCGTAACTATACATTTTAATACTTCGATTTATTTCGCATTTTTTTGACCCCTTTTCCGTAAGTATTTTCTTATCGCTCAAGTTTCTTTCAATAACGACTATTTTTTGGCATGGAATCAGCATAACACTGTGAAAGGCTTTTAACGTTCGAACATTTCAAGCTTGAATAAAAACATGACTGTTTTTTTGTTTCTTATTACATTTTTTATGTTGAAACATAAGTTTAAACACCAATAATAAAGTAAAAACATTTTTTAAAAACATACCTGTTTCTTGCAACAATTGGAATGTAAGGACAAAAAACAAACAAATTTAATAAACTTTTTTCTGTACACTATTTTTATATTTCACTTTTGTATTCAAAAATGTTTGTTTAATTCTTTCAGAATAAACAATTAACAATGCTATTTGAAGCACGAACAACCTCAGTTATAATTTATTATTAAATCAAACAAAATGATATCGATTCAAATTATGTATGATTTCCAAAAGTTTGAAACAATTTTTTTTCTAAAATTGCAAATACGTAAAGTTTCACTTTAAGACCTTGATTTAGCAAAAAGGTTACCTACTTTTAAGATTGCCTGGTATAACTAGAAAATTTTTAAATATCTTCGAAAAATTTGTATGTAAAACTTATGCTACAGTTTGGGGTAGGGCCGAGGTTTCAAATTGGTTTCAAACGACTGCAGGTGGTTGCAAGGATATATCCTCAGCCCAATCTTGATAATTTACCCGGTGGAGTTTGTTTTTCTGATAATCGTATAAAAGTGCTGCTTTACGCGGACGACTTGGTTATTCTAGCGGATAACCCATTTTCTCTCTAGCTACAAATCAATAGGGGCGAAACGTACTGCAATATCTGGGACCACAAAATTAACTCAGAAAAAACAAAGATATTGGTATTTGTGGCACGGAGTTGTAGAAGGTTGAGAGAAGAAAGGTGTTTCCTTAACAACCAACCTATTGAAATAGTACAAGAATTCAAATATCTAGGAGTGTTGATGTCTCCTAACGGTGGTTTCAATAAATATGTTCAGCGTAATAGTAAAGAAGCTACGAGTAAAGTAGCTCTCAACATAATGTGGCCAACTTTCTTCTCAAATAAAACCGTAGACTTAGGATCAAAATACCGATTTTTCCAAGCAACCATTAACACTTGCTTGTCTTACGTTATTCAAGTTTTTGGTCACACCTATTTTGATGAATTTGAGTTGATAAAACGCATCTTTTTCAAAAGATTATTTCGGTTACCTAATTCGACTATAACCTATGCAATTCATGTTGAGTCCGGAATTGCTCCGATTTATATTAGAAATTTAAAATTGCATGCAGATTTTTTAACAGGAGTAATGAGTAAACCAAGTTCGAATCTTCACACATCTATCATGAAGGTTCTTTTGCGAACAGAAGCATAGCCATTTAAGGAATGTACTTAACTTGCCCGATTGCATAATGTTTCTCTCGAATTGATATCTTTTCGAATGTTATCGCAAAAGTTGATGAAAATATATATCTTCAACATTTAAATAGAGCTTCATTATCGTCAACAAGAGAAATATATAGAAATCTAAGCAATTCTTTAAATACTAATGCGACAAATTATTTCAATAAAAGACTTTCTGCAAGAGCTTTAGATGTAATTTTCAGAGCAAGGGTTGAAATATTGAACTTGAATTATAATCCGCATCATTCAGATCTACCTTTCCTTTGCAATTATTGTAACAGAAATAAGCGTTACGATATTTACCATTTCATAGCTTTTTGTCCGATACTACAAGAAATTCGAAGGCTCTATTTTCAACATAGTGTCCTCTCTACAGAACAAATGTTTGGTGCAATAAACAGATCCGTTGTGTAAACAAATCTCTGCATGTTCTGTGACCATGTTTTAAATTATCGAAGAAGCTTTTTAACCTTTAATTTTTTTTTTAAATTCTTTTTTCCTAAAAATATTAATTTACAAATTTCTAAAATTTATAATATGAATTTATACAAACGTTAACTAAAACGAAAAAATCAATAGTTATCAAAAGATCATTTATTTTTTTCTGTTTGAGCAAGTATAAAACAAAAAATTATATTTATTTTGTATAACAAGAAATGTAATGAAAACCTACCAACTATTTATTATCTTGCCATTGGAAATTATTGTAATGGGTTTGATTTGTCAAATTGAAAATTTTGACATTTCTCGACGTTTCAAGGTCCCTAGAGTCGAAATAAAAGTTTTTTAAAAAGATGTCTGTGCTTGCGTGTATACGTACGTCCGTTTTTTTCGTCGTCCATAGCTCAAGAACCAGAAAAGATATCGATTTCAAATAAATTTTGTTATACAGATAATATGGCAGAAAGATGCAGAAAGGGCTCTCAAGAAAATTGCGTGGGTCGTTTTTTTACCATAGCAGTTTGAAAATTTTAGTTAGCCCTAAATATCTTACGAACCAACGCTAGAGACTTGAATTAAATTGTATATAGTAAATTGTAACTTGATATCACAGAAGTATATTTTTTTTAAAAAACTCCAATTAACGGTTTTTTTTTTATAAATAAAACAAAAAAAAACGGAAAAAAAAAATGTTGTCACCTCCAAAATTTTACGACTTTAATATGACTTCATCTTCAAAAAAATTTTGTGCAACGAAGAATAATGTTTTTGATATCTGATAAAATTTTGAGAAAAATCGATTTGACAGTTTTCTTATAATAAATAAAAATCTAAAAAACACATTACTCAAAGTTGGAAAAATTGAATATTGATTCAAATATCTTTTCAAAAACTTGAAATTTGGGCTTCAAACATATTTTATCTTATAAGAAATATCGTTTTTAACATTCTGAAAAATGTTGAGAAAAATCGAATCGACAGGATTTTTACAAAATATAAAAACCTAAAAAAAAATAATAAAAGTTGGTAAAAATTGATTTTCGACTCAAATATATTTTAAAAACTTGGAGATATTGGCTTTTATTTACTTTTATCTTTCAAAAAACATTGTTGTCAACATTCAGTAAAATTTTTAAAAAAATCGAATTGACAGTTTTTGTATAAAAAAATAAAAACCTAACAAAAATTTAACGAATGTTGGTAAAAATTTACTTTCGACTCAAATAGGTTCACCTTCATTAGTTGTTGCTTTAGTTCATATTTCTTGGAAAGTCAGATGTGATAAAATACTTGTAGTTTTATCTTTTCGGACTTTAATTTGAAAGGAGTTTTTTCAAGTCGATTTTTTAAAGTTAAAAATGATTTACATATTTTAAATTTGTAAATATTTGCATCTTGAAACATTTTAATGTTCCAAAATTAAATAAATATGCATTAAAATTATTTGATTTCTGGAATAATAATCTCATGAGTTAAAGTTTTGCTACAAACCGTTCAATTTTACTACTAACGTCGATTAAAATCTACACATTTTGCAAATTGATATGGAACAAAATCTTTTACTTTTCGAAAACGGTTATGACGATATTTAAAAAAGAGTTTCGTATTTTAGCATAATCTAATATAAGATATAATTTTGTACAGTAAATTATTATTTTTACAATTATTTATATTATTATTGCTTTATTTCATTAAAAAAACATTTTTTTACAATTTTAAAATCAAAATAAGAAAATAACATTTGCTTTAATAATGTAATAAAAAAAGACAATGGGATGAGATAACTTCCCATCCCGTCTGTCGATTTGTCTTGCTTAAAAGTTTGTCTATATGTACTCGTATCAATTTTTCCCAATTTTGCGTACTATTTTTTATGAACAACGGACTGTTGGATTTTTATATAAAAATGACTGAATATCGAAAACAATATTTTCTGTGAAATAAAATAAGTTTGAAGCCAATATTTTTAATTTTTGAAAAGCTATTTGAGTCGAAAGTAAATTTTTACCAACTTTTAGTATTGTTTTTTTTTAGAGTTTTATTTTTTGTAAGAAAACCGTCAGTTCATTTTTTTTTAAATTTTACCGAATGTTGAAAACAACATTTTTTGTAAGATAAAATTAGTTTGAAGCCAATATCTCAAAGTTTTGTAAAGATATTTGAGTCAAAAATCAATTTTTAACAACTTTCGTAAAATTTTTTTTTAGGTTTTTAATTTTTTGTACAAAAACTTTCAATTCGATTTTTTTCAAAATTTTTCGGAATGTCAACAACAATATTTTTTGAAATATAAAAGTAGTTTAAAGCCAATATCTAAAATTTTTGAAAAGATATTTGAGTCGAAATTCCAACTTTTATACATTTTTTTTATGTTTCTTATTTTTTGTAAAAACACTATCAATTCGATTCTATTCAAATATTGTCCAAATGTTGAAAACAATATTCCTTATAAGTAAAAATTATTTAGAAGCTATTAGCTTAATTTTTTTTTTTTAAATATTTGAGTCGAAAATATTTTTTTACCAACTTTTGTAAATTTTGTTCGGTTTTTAATTTTTTGTAAAAAAACTGTCAATTCGATTTTTTTCAAAATTGTATCAGATGTCAAAAACATTATTTTTCGTTGGACAAAATTATTTTGGGGATGAAATCATATTTAAGTCGTAAAATTTTGGAGGTGACAAATTTTAGTTTTTAGTTTTTTTGATTTATAAAAAAAACTGTTCAATGTATTTTTTTCAAAAAAAATAGACTTCTTTGATATCACGTTACAATATATTACATATATAAAATTTAATTCAAGTATCTAGCGTTTTTGGTTCGTAAAGTATTTAGGGTTAACCAAAATTTTCACCTTTTTTCAAACTGCTATGGTAAAAAAACAACCACGTAATTTCCTTGAGAGCCCTTTCTGCATCTTTTTGCATTATAATCTGTATAACAAAATTTATTTGAAATCGATAACCCTTTTGGTTCTTGAGCTATGGACGAAATCTTTCTTAAAATCTTTTATTTCGACTCTATCGACCTTGAAACGTCGAGAAATGTCAAAATGTTCAATTTGACAAATCGGACCCATTACAATAACTTCCTATTTGAAGTTGAAAATAACTTTAGATACCTTAGACTTAAAAATGCTATAAATTCTTAAATACTTTATGTAATTGATATATTAATTTCATTGTTTTGTATATATTTGAACTCAGTAAGTCGAAGGGATTTGGATACGACAAATCTTAAGTGGTTTCCCAAAACGCATTTTTGGCGACATCTGCCAATAAAATGAGTTTCTGGATGAGATCAATTTTAAGTGGTATATTTGGCGACCTCTACCGGACAAATGTGGCCACCTGCACGTCTTTTGAAACAATATTTGAAATCAGCTAGTCGTAGGTGACGTGATGCAACGTATTTAAGGTGGTTTCCCTCAATATTCCAATTTTCGGAAAAGTTGTACTTTTGATGCACTTTTTTCGGAAACGAAAGTTTCTGTTAATATTATCACTCGGACTGCCTTCTACTTTAGTTAATTTTATGAGTTATTTCAACTGGGTTAAAAGGTTTATTCCTATATGGCTATTATCTCTTAAGATATATTTTCTGTAATTTATTTTCAAAAAAACATTCATTCACATGTGAGTTTTCAAATAAGTTAAAAAACTAATGAATATGCGAATCTTGAATTAATCTAAATCAAAAAGAAACGTCTTAAAGTTGATATATACCTTACACCAAATGAACGTATTTATTCTTAACCTACATTCTAATAATCAAATATTCTGTTTAACTCAGAAAAAATATAGTTAAATTTAGTCCTTCACAGACCATGCAAACAAAAAACCTGCTTTATTCCTTCAGCAATTGAATTTATTTCAAAAAGACATTTTTTGTGTTTATTTTGAATTTTATTCAAATTAGTTAAGTCAAATTTCCATAGCAAAGAGTATTCTGATTTTAAATCTTATTTCTTTATTTTTTCTTTCTCAACAGGACGGTGAAAACATATCGAAACTGGAAAAAGCAGACATCCTTGAACTAACAGTACGTCATTTGCATCGTCTGCGTGAAAGCAATACACTTTTCATGCGACCGGATCCAGTCAATGTGGACAAATTCTGGGCTGGTTTTCATCATTGTGCCACGGAAGTCACTCAATTCCTTACCAAATACGACCGTCACATCACCGGCGACCTTCTTAAGCACATTTCCACATTCATGCCAAATATTACAGCAGCAATAGGAGCATCAGCAGCTCAATACCAAAGATATCCGATGCCGCAAGCCAATGTCCTGTATCCTATTCAGTTACCTGCTTCTGCTGCTTCAACTACTGCCAAAACATTGAGGAAACCATTTCCCAAGGAAGAAATTCTAGATTGTGGCGGCACAGATACCGATGGTGGTGGTGATGGTATCGGTGGTGGTGGGTGTGAAGGTGGTGTCTGGCGTCCCTGGTGAAAGTCCTGATCCTAGATGTATACATACATATAATATGGATAAGGTAAAACCACTCAAACAAATTGATGGCTTACCTATATATGCATCATACATCAGACCGGTCTACCGGCCGACACAACATGGCAGACAGACATCATGTAAATACGACGAGAATTCAAAAAATTTACAAATTATGCATGGAAATAGCTTTAATTACACCCGACCATTCACACTGATGTCAGTGATATAGATGACGATGGTTAAAAATGCACACTCAACCCCCTCCCACAAAAAACCCTGTTTTACGAATTTAAAATTCAAATTATATTATTTAACATACCACGTAGAATTTTTATTATTTATGTTGAGCTACCGTTACTGTGATCGGAGACGAGTTGAATAATAATTTTATTTATTTGTTATTCTTCAAAATGTAGAATTAAGAGTTTAATGTTAATTTAAGAGAAAAAATATATAAAAATGCAAACAAGAACAAAAATCAAAAAAATAAAATTTACCTAATTATGACCAAAAATTTGAAAATTTGTATTCTATGGATTTCTGCTTTCTTTTTTATGTTTTGGCTTTGTTTAGGTTTTTGTATTTTTGCGGATGGATAAGGATTTACTCTTGGGCAAGATGTTTCGTTTAGCATTTAAATAATCGTCAGGATTCTATAAATTTCCATTGACATTCAAGTACCTACGTTTTTGAGTATATTCCCTAAACATGATTCGGATGCGGATGCGAATACCTACCACTTAAATTGCTTCACTGACTTTGATGGTAATCGTTAGAGAGAATAGGTTCTAGGTGCTTCTTCTTCTAGGGCCTTAGGGGGTAGGTTAGCTTTAAGCTACGTGGATAATATGAATTATGTACTTTGTTTTTTAAAATATATATATTTACTTATTTAGAGGTGTGATATAGGCGTTTGTATTTGAAGGCAGGAAGGTATGCACAAGAGAATGTTGTCGTCAATTTGCCACTTATTTGACATGGGGTTATAAATATTAGCAACACATGTTGTTGGCATTAACGTGTATATTATATTTGTGAGAAGGAAGTGATTTCTTGATTTCTTTAGGGACAAAGTTAGTAGTGTTGCCAGGTTTTTGAAAATATTTCTTAGAATTTGAGATGTTTTTAAACAGGAAGATTTTAATTTAAATTTACCTAGCAAAAGGTTTCTGTGTTTAAATACTTAAAAGAATTTTTAGAAACATTAAAGTACAGAAATGTTGATGAAAGTCGATGTTTAGCAAGCAGGTACTCTTTTTTTTAAGTAAAGCATAAAGTTAAAAATTTATTAAACCTTACTTCAATTTTTTTATTTTTGATTTGCGATCACACGTTTTCACATTTATTTAGAAACAAACACTATTTTTAAAAAGTGTTTCAGTTATTTATTTTTCAGGGTATGCATTTTAAAGATTTCTTTGAATACTAACAATTTGAAATAAAAAAAGTGAACTTTTAAAAATTATAGAAACAAATTTTTCGTAGCGCAACAAAAGCTTCCCAAATTAAAGCTCAACTATTAAATTATATGATGACAGAAACAAAAAATAAAAAAAATATAATTTTCAAAAAAGAAAAATGCCCGACTAGCTCCTGGGTCTCTGTTTTAGGATTTATGTTTCAAGATAAATGTATAGTCAAAAACTTTAATGCTACTTAATTTCTTCAGTTCTTGATGTATTAAATTTGTTCTCCAAAATCTTTACAACGTATTTTGTATTAATTTTGTGATTAATTTTTTTACATATTAAATTGATTTTTTTATGAACAAAAAGTTATATTAATTCAATAAAATATTTATGAAACGAAAAACAACAATTTTCTTCATCTTGAATTTTTTTTTGGGAAAATCGAAGTGAAGGTTTTCTTATCAAATATAATAAATCGCGACTTAAAGAATGTACAATTTGATAAAAGACTCACAAATTGAAGATATTGCCTTCAAACTATTTATAATTTATACAAAATCCAAAAGTTAATTTTGTACTTGCGACGTAATAGGAACTATATGACAAGTTTTGCATTCGTAAACTAGAGGTCTTAAAAGGTATTTTTTAAATTTATTTTTAAGACTGAAACAGTAGTATCTATAAAAATTGTTTTGCCCAAATGTATTCAAAAACAAACCTATAGATTTTTATTTTGTTCACCTAAAATTTTGTGTTCTAATTTAGCTTCATATAAAAAATATGTTTTTATTGCTCCAGAAGGGTTCCCCCATGGAACCGTTATATTGTTTTGTAGTTTTTTCAACAACTAATTGACCAATTTCAATAATTTGTTTTCTGCACAAGCTTTTATACTGTCTTAATTACATTTAATAATCAAAAATGTCATTTTTTAAAAAATATTTAATTTATTTTTATTCCACATCGTAATTTCAATTTCGCAAAAAAAATTATGACACATTTCATAATTTCTCTTACACAATTAAAATGTAAAACGTATATTAATATATTCTAAATAAAAGCATTTCAAAAATAGTTTTAAACACAAAATACAAAATTGTATAAGTATTAAATTAAAATTTATGCGACCCACACTGATAAGTACCCATCCCGTCTGTCGATTTGTCTTGCTCAAAAGCTTGTTTATATGTACTCGTATCAATTTTTACCAAATTTTCGTACTATTTTTTGTAGATTTTATTTTTTATGAAAAACCTTACTGTTGGATTTTTATATAAAAATTACTGAATATCGAAAACAATATTTTCTGTGAAAGAAAATAAGTTTGAAGCCAATATTTTTAATTTTTGAAAAGCTATTTGAGTCGAAAGTAAATTTTTACTAAGTTTTAGTATTGTTTTTTTTAGAGTTTTATTTTTTTGTAAAAAAAACCGTCAATTCGATTTTTTTAAATTTTAACGAATGTTGAAAACAATATTTCTTATAAGAAAAAATTAGTTTGAAGCCAATATTTCAAATTTTTGGAAAGATATTTGAGTCGAAAATCATTTTTTACCAACTTTTTTTTTTAATTTTTTCCAGGTTTTTAATTTTTTGTACTAAAACTGTCAATTCGATTTCTTTCAAAATTTTACTGAATGTTAACAACAATATTTTTTGAAAGATAAATAAAGTAGTTCAAAGCCAATATCTAAAATTTTTGAAAAGATATTTGAGTATAAAATCAATTCTTACCGACTTTTATACATTTTTTTTTGGTTTTTATTATTTGTTTATTTGTAAAAAAACTGTTAAATCGATTTTTTTCAAAATTTTACCGAATGTTGAAAACAATATTTGTTATAAGATAAAATAAGTTTGAAGTCATAACCTTAAGTTTTAAAAAAGATATTTATGTCGCAATTCAATTTTTACCAAATTTGGGTTATGTTTTTTTTAGGTGTTTATTTTTTATAAAAAAAACTAACAATTCGATTTTGCTCAAAAATTTATCAGGTGTCAAAAACATTATTTTTCGTTGCACAAAATTTTTTTAGAGATGAAATTATATTTAAGTCGTAAAATTTTGGAGGTGACAATTTTTTTTCCATTTTTTTGATTTACAAAAAAACCCTTAAATGTTTTTTTTTTTAAAGTATACTTCTTTGATATTAAATTACAGTATATTATATGAAATTTAATTCAAGTCTATAGCGTTTTTGGTTCATAAGATATTTAGGGTTAACCAAAATGTTCACTTTTTTTTCAAACTGCTATGTTAAAAAAGCCACCCACGCAATTTTTATAACAAAATTTATTTGAAATCGATATCTCTTCTGGTTCTTGAGCTATGGACGACGAAAAAAAACGTCACGAACACACGCACGCACATATATCTTTCTAAAAATTTTTTTTTGGCTCTAGGGACCTTGAAACGTCGAAACTTCCTATGGGAAGTTAAAAAAAAAACTAGCTCTAAAAAACAAATATTTGAACACAAAGTGTATTTTGAAAAATTAAAAAGCGTTTAAGACAACATTATATAACTTTTTGTTCATAAAATATTCTATTGAATATGTACAAAATTAATTATAAAATTAACACAACATACGTTGTAAACATTTTGGATTACAAATTAAATATATCAAGAACTCAAGAAATTAAGTAGCATTTAAGTTTTTAAAGATAAATTTATTTAGTAGTTATATTTTTTAAACTTGAAACATTAATCCTATTTTAAAATAGACCCAGGAGCTAGTCGGGCACTTTACTTTTTGAAAACTTTTAATATTTTGTATTTTCTATTTCTGTTTCTGTATAATTAAATTTAATTGATGAGCTTTAATTTGGAAAGATTTTGTTGTGCTACGAATTATTTAAGCTAGTAATTTTATAGAAATTTGTTTCTTTACATTCTTAAAAGTCAAATTTTGTTCCTTTCAAATTGTTAGTATTAAAAAAAATGTGTACCCTGAAAATTAAATAACTTAAACACTTTTTAAGAATAGTTTATATTTATAAATCACAAATCAAAAAAAGTTAAAGCAAGGTTTATTAATTGTAAACTTTATGCTTTACTTAAAAAAAAGAGTACCTATTTGCTAATGTTACCTTCGTTATTTAAGATTTGTATCAATTACCCCATCGACTTTTATCAACATTTGTGTACTTGCATGCTTTAAAGAATTGTTTTTAGTATTTAAAACACAGACATTTTTTTCTATTTAAAAAGTTTTTTTGTTAAGTTTAAGTTTCTTTGAATAACGGGTCAACAATCAATTTTAAATTTTCAGACAGGTACCTTGCCGATATTATAGTTTTTTGTAGATGTCGAGATCCATAAATGCACTGAGGTCTAGCATTTATCTCAAACCATAATGGCGCATAGACCTGTAGTATTAAATTGACCAATAGTTGCAAATTTTCCGATGGAATGACAGTAGAAATATATAACTTTAATGTTCGATTACCAGTTGTAAGCCAACTTGAGTGAACGACTTTACCGGGATTTCTCTTTCTTAAGCCGTCACTACAAATCCCTGAACTGATAGCTTGACAAATTCCAAACAGGTATCGTTGGTAAGTGCTGAGATCATGAGTATTTGATAATGCTGGAAGGTTACATTGGATAGCTTGAAATGACACTACCGGCAAAATCTCATAATCCTTCAGTTTATTTCCCAAAGTGCCCGTAAAGTTTCGTGGTCCAGTTGTTGTTGCATCAAAAAAATCAACAAAAAAATCAAATGGGGTGGCGCAACAGTCCGTTGTGAACCAGGGCCTAGTGACTTACAACTCTCAACCATTCCTGTGTGCGAGTACTGTTGTCAGGAATGGAAGGGACCTACAATTTAAGGCCGAATCCGAACGGCTAATTTGAGAAAGCACTTTTTCATGACAAGAATTACTCTTGAAGAAATTGTCAATATCTCGCAAGAGGCAGTACCCGCGAAAATTAATTTTTTAAATTAAGGTGGCACAGGCAGGGATTGAACCCAAGCCCCTTGCATGACAGTCCAACGCACTAACCATCATGCCACGGGTACTATGTTGTTGCATCAAGATGCTCAAATATGTGTCGAAGTATAAGTTCATTTGCATGCAACTGACATATGAACCATTGCAATGGTTTTCCGAGGTCTAGTTCCAAACGGCGAATAGCACCTCCTTTGGATCCCGTGTTTATAACTGTGCCATCACTTTCAATAACCACAAGTTTGGATTTATCAATACCCTTTTCATCAAAGAACTCTTTCAATGTTGAACTAATGGTTTCAGCTTTTTCATTTTTAAGATAGGTGGATCACATAACTTAAATGCTCTTCAATAACAAGCTTCCTTCTTTTATCTATCATACTTAGAGTTTTATTTCTTCGTCCATCAAAATATATCCCATACTGGAGATCTTGGAAAGACATCGACACTGACAAAGTTGATAAGGCTGCCCTTTCCTTCTCACGGGCACGTCTGACTTTGTGCCTATCTACAACGTTGGCAAAATTGTCCTGTGAAATCATTCAAACATCTTGCAAAGTTGCTGAAACAATTGCTGCAGCTGCCCTGTCTGAAATCCCAAGTCTATCGAGAGTTTTCGCAACTGTAGATAAGTTCTCAATTTTCTGTGTGGTTAGATGTTCTGCACCGATTGGAGTTACAGATATTTAAAAAGAAGATTCCGGTGATGATCCTGATGACAAAGTTGAATTTGTATCTTGACGAGCAGGTGAGGGTGGTATTTCATCGTTTTAAATTTCCGATATGAAAGCTCTACTAGTTGACGGAGTTTGTTCCAAAACCGGTTGCGATGGTCCTCATATTCCTACCTCTACACTACGGTACCGCTTGGAAATTGAGAAAAAGATAACCAAACCAATACACAAACACAGGCAGGTTATTTAAGAAAACAAAGACTTTGAATGTGAATAGAGCACAAACACAGCCAGATTGAGGGTCAACTGACCCCTTTGATATCCCCTCTCTTTCACCTAGCAGGCGCCTATGCGTTAGTCTGTTGATTTTTAAATACAGTTTTATATGTAACTTGTAAAATATAAGCAATTTTGTAAGCGATTTTATATATTTTTTTTCTCTATATTTTCCATATTTCGTAAATCTTAAGGTCCTTGGGGCATTTAAAATTGAAATTTTTTAAAAATATTTTGGATTCCTATTGAGAGGCTATTATGACACCTTTTATATATAGCCCAAACCCCATCAAACAAAAATAAAAATCATACAATTTTTGTTATCAATCGATCCACCCTATTATATATGTAGGTTTTTTTCGAATTATAAAAGTTTATATCTCAAAAACAAAGCCATCAGAAACCTACGAATAAAACCAAGTATAATTTGATTGCTACCTACCTGACCTTGTTGCCCATAGTTTTTATTTGTTTATTTTTTATGGCATCATTGAACCGTATTTCTTCAAAGATGATGCCTACTATCCTACCCTTCTATTGATTCAACTAAAGATTTAATGCATTTTTTTTAATTTCTTGTGTTTTTTTTGAAAAACTTTCCTACAGCTTTTAAAAAATCACCTTTTATAAATGTTTATATCAAGCAGTATGTATTCAAAATCAGTCTTAACTTTCTTTAAGGAACTGAATTCCTTCCTTTCAATATTAAATTAAACGATATAATTACCTCTTTCGACATCTGCATGAGCACAAAGCCCTCTTAAATATAAAAATGTACATTTATAGACAATGCAAAAGAAAGGAAATAAAATTCAAGATGAAATTAAGGTTCATTCTTTGGGTACACTTTTTATTCATCTACCTATGTATATATCTTAATTTTAACGTATATGCAGGTAGAAAAAGTAGTTTTTCGTCTTAATGCAATTAAGAAGCTCAAATGCATCAGCATACAATGAAAGATATAAGGGTTAAGGACGATTGAATAAATTAAGTTTCTATGACAAAAATATTTCTTCTTAGTTAAAAATGTTTGATTTTATTCTTGTTTTGTTTATTTTTCAAAAGTTTCTTTAATTTCAAGTGAGGGTAGTTTTTGTCTGATTTAAAGAGTACTTAACTTTTTTAGACACTGTGACACTAGACACAATTTATTTAATAGTATGACTTTGTAATTCTTTTTTATTAATTTTTAGTAGATCGATGTAATTTCTGTAAATAATCGTATAAGGACCTACATCTACACTTATTTTACAAACTATGTGATTCACTTTTATTTATTTAATTATTAACTAGAAATGTTATATTATTTATCTTGGAAATAAAAATCTAAATATAAAAAGATAAAATAAGATCTCGATAAATGAACATTAAAACGAATCCGCTCCCAAAAAACACACCTTCCGCATTAATGCTTGTATACATATGAATGAAAGTATCTAGATGTAGTAATGGCTCCCATAGGAAATGTATGTACTTCCACATAATATTTATACATATATTTTATGTCAAGAAATATTTAAAGTAAATTGTCAACAAAATTCATTCATGGCAAATTATTGACGTGGGTGGGTAAATGGGAAGTTTAGGGTAAGCTTTTATTTTTCCTTTCTTCCTTTTCAACTCCGTATATTAAGTGTCTGATGTCTTTCCCTGAGGAATACAAAACTTTCATCCGATAATGGTAATGTATTGAATTGGATTATTCTAAATGTCACTTCTATCATAACCGTCACAAGTATACTAAAAATACATAAAAACAAACACTTCGTAACATTTCCATTTAAACAACAATGTATTTAAGAAGAAATAATTTGCTTGTACAAAATTCAGAAGATATTTTTATAATTTTAGTTGATATTTTAGTTTTTCGTTTTTTGTTTAAATTGAATTTTTCTAAAAATTTTAATAAATTTCGAAAATAATTATTTGTATATTCCAAAACTTAATTTCAAGTCATTCAAGTCGAAAATCGATGTTTTTTAATTTTATTAACTTTCCATAGGAAGTCTTTTTAATGGTCCGATTTAACGAATTTTAAATTTCTCAACGTTTTAAGGTCCCTAGAGTCGAACGTACGTTCGTAAGTCCGTAAGTTCACGACGTTTTTTTGTAGTCCATAGCTCAAGAACCAGAAGAGAGAAAGAAGCAAAAAGGGCTTTTAAGAAAATTGCGTCAGTGGTTTTTTTTACAATAGGAGTTTAAAAAATATGTGAACATTTTGGTTACCCCTTAATATCTCAGGTAATAATGACGCTAAGAACTTTAATTAAATTTTATATTATATATTGTAATGTCATACCAAACCTGTGTTTTTTCGGTTTTCTTTATAAATACAAAAAACGGAATAACTTCAAAAATTACTTTGAAAATTACTTCGAAAATTTTATGAATAAAAACTGATTTCATCTCCAATTTTGGGTAACTAAAAGTTGATATAAACTGAATTTCTGCTCAAATATCTTTTCAAAAACTTGAGGTTATGGCTTCAAACTTATGTTATCTTATAAGAAATATTGTTTTCAACATTCAGTAAAATTTTGAGAAAAATCGAACCGATAGTTTTTTTTATAAAAAATAAAAACCTATAAAAAAACAATGCTAAAACTTGGTAAAAATTTACTCTCGACTCAAATAGCTTTTTAAAAATTAAAATTATAGTTTTCAAACTTTTTTTATTTTACAGAAAATATAATATTCAGTAGTTTTTTTTATAAAAATCCAACAGTCCGTTTTTTCATAAAAAAAAATTTAATCTACAAAAAATAGTTCGTAGATTTTGTAAAAATTGATGTTCGGTTTTTGATATCTCTGAAATTCGTAAAAAAAATTATTTAACAAAACTAGATTTTCAAACTTAACTATTTCTTTATATGAAAATTATTGTTGGTAATTTTAAAATTTTTAAGAATAATTCAACTGACAACTTTTTTTAACACAACAAGAAAACTTACAAACTTTTAAGCAAAACAAATTGACAGACGGGATGGGAAGTTATCACAAAAATTTAAAAAAAAAAGTAGTTTAACTAATTGTACGACTAATAATTTGAACGAATGTTAGAAATCTCTCCTCTTGTCACCAAGTCTATAGACACAGCTAATTTTCATTGCACGTTGTTGGATTAAAATGAGCCCTAAATCTGCCCCAAGATGTAGCAACATATTTATTTATTTATTACTAGAGGCTCGGTACGTTATTATTATTATTAATTGCTAGCTATTTTAAAGTCCAAATGACCCAAATGATATATTGTTTACATTATATGTATCAGTAAAGAGTAAAAACTAAAAAAAAAGAGGCCGGGATGCGACCCACACTGATAACTTCAGATCCCGTCTGCCGATTTGTCTTGCTTAAAAGTTTGTCTATATGTACTAGTATCAATTTTACCAAATTTGCGTACTATTTTTTATAGATTTTATTTTTTATGAAAAACGGACTGTTGGATTTTTATATAAAAATCACTGAATATCGAAAACAATATTTTCTGTAAAATAAAATAAGTTTGAAGCCAATATTTTTAATTTTTGAAAAGCTATTTGAGTCGAAAGTAAATTTTTTGATTTTCTTCAAAATTCTATCGAATGTTGAAAACAATATTTCTTATAAGATAAAATTAGTTTGAAGCCAATATTTTATAGTTTTGAAAAGATATTTGAGTCGAAAATCAATTTTTACCAACTTTTGTTAAATTTTTTATTAAGTATTTAATTTTTTGTACAAAAACTATCAATTCGATTTTTTTCAAAATTTTACTAAATGTTAAAAACAATATTTTTTAAAAGATAAAAGTAGTTAAAAGCCAATATCTACAATTTTTGAAAAGATATTTGAGTCGAAAATCAATTTTTACGAACTTTTATAAATTTTTTTTAAGGTTTTTATTTTTTGTAAAAAAACTGTCAATTCGATTTTTTTCAACATCTTTCAGACTGCTTAAAACAATATTTTTTATAAGATAAAATAAGTTTGAAGTCTAACTTTCAAGTTTTTGAAAAGATATTTGAATCCATATTCAATTTTTACCAACTTTTGTTAATTTTTGTTCGGTTTTTAATTTTTTATAAAAAAAACTATCAATTCGGTTTTGTTCAAAATTTTACTGAATGTTGACAACAATATTTTTTGAAAGATAAAAGTAAATTTAAGCCAATATCTCAAAGTTTTGAAAAGATCTTTGAGTCGGAAATCAATTTTTACCAACTTTTATTAATTTTTTTTTAGGTTTTTATTTTTTGTAAAAAAAACTGTCAATTCGATTTTCTTCAAAATTTTACTGAATGTTGAAAACAATATTTCTTACAAGATAAAATAAGTTTGAAGCCTAAATTTTAAGTTTTTGAAAAGATATTTGAATCGATATTTAATTTTTACGAACTTTGAGTAATGTTTTTTTTAGATTTTTATTTTTTATAAAAAAAACTGTCAATTCGATTTTTCTCAAAATTTTATCAGATTTCAAAAACATTATTCTCCGTTGCTCAAAATTGTTTTGGAGATGAAATCATATGTTAGCCGTTAAATTTAGGAGGTGACAAATTCTTTTTTTCAGTTTTTTTGATTTAGAAAAAAAACCGTTAGATAGATTTTTTTCAAAAAATATATTTCTTTGAGATCACTTTACATTTTATTATATTAAATTAAATTCAAGTCTCTAGCGTTTTTGGTTCGTAGGATATTTAGGGTTAACCAAAATGTTCACCTTTTTTTTTAAACTGCTATGGTAAAAAAACCACCCACGCAATTTTCTTGAGAGCCCTTTCTGCATCTTTCTGCCTAATTATCTCTATAACAAAATTTATTTGAAGTCGATATCTCTTCTGGTTCTTGAGCTATGGACGACGAAAAAAACGTCGCGAACATACGGACGTACGGACGTACGGACGTACAAACGTACGTACACACGCACGCACAGACATCTTCCTAAAAATCTTTTATTTCGACTCTAGGGACCTTGAAACGTCGAGAAATGTCAAAATTTTCAATTTGACAAATCGGACCCATTACAATAACTTCCTATGGGAAGTTAATAAAAAGAGTGGGTTAGTCTAAGACAGTTGGATAAACAATATTTTTAGTTTTTCTTTTTAGAGCATGAATAAATAAACAGTTGGGGGTACCGACTCTGGAACAGGTAATATAAAGTTGGGTATGTGAAAAACATGATTCCTCCAAATTGACACCACAAACGCCAATTCAAGTGGCATATCAGTTGGAATCATAGGGATACTCGGTATAAAACACACTTCTCCTTTTAATTTACCAGTTAAGATTGCAGCTTTAATCAAATTTGGCAATAACTTTTTCGCTTGAGTTTAAAAATTAATGACATTGATATAATTGTTTTTCGGTGAAATGGTGTGTTCTCTCAACCAATCATGATTTCTGTAAATCTGAAGAATATTCGGAAAAACATATTCAATCAACTCATCTATAGATTGCACAATTGTACAAAAATCGTTTGGTAAAGTGATCAATCCGTTGGTAGTGCTGATTGGTATTTTGCCGTCACCAATTTCTAACAATTGTTTTGATAACTCATTTGCATTTGCCTCATTATGAAGGTGAATACGCATATTCATGTTCAGTGTGAATTTTCGTACATATCTCCAAAGAACTGATGACTTCAAACAGGCATTCATTTCATCAGTAGCAGTTGATCGAGGAATGACAGGCAATGTTTGACAAAAGTCCCCTGACAGCAATATCAGAGCACCACCAAAACATCTATTGATTACCGCGTAAATCTTGCATTGTTCTATTAAATGCTTCTATTGATTTTTTATTCGCCATTGTCCACTCATCTCATAAAATATTTGACGTTAATCGCAGAACTTTTGCCATAGCCGAATTTCTCGAAGAAGCAAGTTAGAGTTTCGATCACCTGTACATTCAATGGCAATTTTAATGCAGAGCGTGCGGTCCGACCTTCTAATAATGAAGCAGCAATTCCCGAAGATCCAAGTGCCAATGCAATTTTCTGTTCCTATCGAATAGTCGCTAAAATCAATGATACGATCAAAAAAATCATGTACCTCACGATTTGATGCTGTCAGACCCAAATGTGCTAATGCTTTATTTACAATTGTTAGACACATATCTTCAATTATTATTACAGCTTCGTTGTACATATCCAAGGTAATCAACAAATCGGGATTTCTTTAAGTATTAGTACAAATTGTTTGTATGTTGATTTTACACCTTTTCAAGATTTTTTTTTTAATTTTCTTTACGTACAAACCTTCTCCGGACTTCCACGAATAATTCAAGACCAAAATTAGCCAAATTGGTAAAGGCATTGTTCAGTTATAACATAACAACGAAAAGTGCCATTGATTTTTATATATTTAGGTTTTTTGCAATTTTTCAAACAGATTCTATGTATTAAGTTACTGGTGGTTTTCTCAAGTAAGTTTCCTTATTCATTTCCAAATTTAAAAGTGCTTCTATTGTAAGTTTTATTGCTTATGCACTTCAATAGGTATCATAAAATTGATACCTTTTTTGTTGTATTGTGTTTTATTTTATAGCCAAGCACACAATACAAAATAAGTTAACTTCCTTCCTCGATAGATACACCTTCTCCTGTATTACGAGTATAGTCCTTGGTTTTGTAAAGAAACTCCAACAGGAGTATTATGTTTTATTTAAATAAACAAAAGCGAAATTTAAGGAGCATTTTGTTGGGTGTGAAATAAATCAAAATTTAAATTAGTAAGAGAGGAGTTTCTGAAAAATAAAGAATTATTAGTTATTAACACTGAAGTTTCCTATGATCATTTCTCTCATCTCTTTTTATTTGCCATGATTATTTTGAAATTTAATACGAAATTTTTAATAGATTTATGAATAAAATGTAAACTAAATTTCTAATCTATTTCTGTGTTAGGTTATTATAGGAGACTTTCTTTCCTATAAAAAGAGCTAAAGTTATGTTTTAGTCCCTACGCTTTTTTGGGTTTTGTGGTATTTTTACGAAACAAACTAAAAATAATCAAATGTAGTAAGCTTTTTCGTCAAGCTTCCAATTTGTTTGAAAACCACGTTTAAAAATTTTTTCTAACGTCTTCGAAAAAAAATGAAATATACAAATCCTTAAAAATTACAGTGAAAGAGAAAAAGCATTCACATACACTTTCAGTAGAATTTATAGTAAATAATCACATTTTTAGAATTGGTCGAACGCTTTCCGGATAAAAATAACCATGACACATCTGAAAGGGTTTTAACTTATATGCTTGTTAGCGGAAGTGGACATTTCTCCACATACGTAAGAATACATTTCCAAGTGGACGTTGAAACTTAGAATCCAATTCCGAATTTCTACAAGTAGACTGAGAAACGTCCTTATGGCGTATAAGAGAATAGACAAGACAATATTTGCGAGTGCTGTGGTGGTGTATCCTGAAATCAATTTGAACCTGCAAATTGGTGAATATTTTGTTAAGGTTTAACAATTGGTGTTTTTAGTTTGCGCTTTTGGTTTGTGTCAAATATTAAAATTTGTTTATAAACCACTCTTTTTTATTATTTATTAAATATACAAATTAGAAATAAGATGAGTTTTTAAATTCTTAAAAATTACATTACAAATAATATATGTAAAACAATGTTCAAAAATAAATAATTTTCTGACATTAGTCCTACCATTGCGAAAAAATACAATTGCTAAAATTTGTTTTTAATTGTTGTATTATGATCATTTTTTAGGTTAAAAACTTTTTGGTAAGACAATTGAAAGGTTCAATATGCTTAACATCCCATAGAAAGTTATTGTTATTGGTTCGATTTGTCAAGTTGAGCTTTTTGACATTTCTCGACTTTCCAAGACCCCTAGAATCCAAGTTGAACATTTTTTTTTTGCCATCCATATCTCAAAAACCAATAGATATATCGTCTTCAAATATATTTTGCAAAGATGCCGATAGGACTTCCAAAAAAATTGATTAATCAATTTAATAAAAATTGAACATTTTTGTTGACCCCAAATATCTTAAGATCCAAATACGCTAGTGACTTTAATTAAATTTTATAATATAATAGTAATACCACTTAAAGAAAAAATTCATGCAACGTAGAATGTTTTGAGAAAAAAAAAATCAAATCATTTTACAAAAAATACAAACATACATAAAATCCATTTAAAGGTGGTAAAAAATAAATGTTCATCTCAAATATCTAGTTCCCTGATCTTAAAATTTACAGGGTCCGGCAAAAAGATCTCTCATATTTTAAAAGGCAATGACAAATAAATAAACAATTTAACAGACAATATTAATTGAATTTTTTAAATAAAATATTATGCTATTTTACATTAAATAAAATAATTGCTTAGTTTTAAACATTAGCTTTAAATATAAACGTCTTAAAGTACGCAAGGTTTTTTTGCCGGACGCTGTATTTAAATGTTAAAAAAATCCAACAATCTTTTTTTTTATAAAAAAGAATCTATTAAACTATCCAAAATAGATGGAATTGATGAAGGTATTATGCCCGGTATTTTTATTCTGAGTAACAAAAACTTTTAAGAACTTACTTACTTAAGGTGGCGCTACAGTCCGGGGCGGACCTGGGCCTCAACCAACAAGCGTCTCCAGCCAGCTCGGTCCCTAGCTAGCTGTTTCCAGTTTCGTACGCCAAGTTGGTTGAGGTCCTCTCCCACCTGGGTGCGCCACCTGAGTCGCGGTCTTTCTCTACTGCACCGTCCCTCGGGATTGGATTCGAAGACCTTTCGGGCTATAGCGTTGATGTTTATTTGCTCTACATTTTCTTTTCTTCAGTCGCCATGTTCAAAAACCCTCCACTGACATCACGCTTTGATATTCCAATTATGTCAATATCATCTGCGTATCCGAGTAACTGGATGGATTTTTGGAAGATTGTGCCTCTAGTGTTGACGGTTGAGTTTTGCACAATTCTTTCCAGAACGATGTTGAAGAAGTCGCATGACAGTGCATCGCCTTGTCTAAAACCTTTTTTGACATCAAATGCATCGGTAAGATCTTTTCCGACCTTGATAGAGCAGCGTGCATTCTCCATCGTCATTAAACAAACAGATAAGTTTGACAGGGATGCCAAAACTAGACATTGCTCGGTAGAGCTCTTCCCTATAGATGCTGTCATACGCGGGTTTAAAATCGATAAAGAGATGGTGGGTATCGATTTGAAGCTCCTGGGTTCTTTCCAAGATCTGCCGTAGTGTGAATAGTTGGTCGATAGTGGACTTTCCTGGTCTGAAGCGACACTGATAAGGACCAATCAGGTTGTTGACGAATGGCTTCAGACGTTCACATAATATGGCAGAGAGGATCTTATACGCAATGTTAAGGAGACTAATACCTCTGTAGTTGGCGCAGTTTAGAGGGTCTCCTTTTTTATATATCGGGCACACTATGCTGAGATTCCACTCATCGGGCATGGTTTCTTCCGACCATATTTTGCAGATAAGTTGGTGCATGCTCCGTAAAAAGTCATCGCCTGCTGCTTTGAATAGTTCAGCAGCGATGCAGTCAGCTCCAGCAGCTTTGTTTGACTTAAGTTTAGATATAGCTATCTTCACTTCGTCAAGGTCGGGTAGACGGAATTGTTGATCTGCGTCGCCGAGGTTGAGTGGTTCTATCTTCCTTACAGCGGAATTGGGTTCGTCATCGCCGTTATATAATTTGGAGAAGTGATCTTTTCATATTCTCAGCATCGACTGTGGTTCTACTACGATGTTCCCCTGATCGTCTTTACAGGCTTCGGTTCGTGGCTGGTACCCTTGGGATGTTTTTTTTACCTTTTGGTAAAATTTACGAACCTCATTCCTGTTGTGACATCCCTCTATCTCCTCGATCGCGCGCTTCTCATGCTCTCTTCTTTTCCATCTAAGAAGCTGGTGTTCCTCTCTCCTCTTCTGCTCGTAGAGCTCGAGAGCAGCTCTAGTCTTTTTGTGCAGCGTCGTTTTGTATGCCTCTTGTGTCGCTGCGTGTGCTTGCCAGCATTCGTCGTCAAACCATTGGTTTCGCTGTGGTGGCCGTGTGAAACCTAGCACTTCAGAGGCGGCATCTCTGATGGCTGCCAATGTTGCCACTGGTTTTCAATGCTTAATGCAGGAAGCATAGGACTCCTTAAGAGGTTATTAGAGACTCGATCGGAAAAGGACATGGCAGTCTCTTGCGATTGTAGCCGTCTAACGTCGAATCTTCTCACAGTACTTCCTTGTTTTGGCTTGGATCGGGATATCCGTAGCCGTACCTTGGCTACAACGAGGTAGTGGTCCGAGTCAATGTTGGCCTCTCGGAATGGTCGGATATCCTGGATACTGGAGAAGTGTCGTGCGTCGATCGCAATGTGGTCAATCTGGTTGACGGTTGATTGATCAGGAGATTTCCATGTCCCCTTGTGGATATTAAGATGCGTGAACTGCGGACTAGCTACTAGAACGTCTTGCTCCCCAGCGAAATCGACCAGCCTGAATCCATTGTCGGAGGTAGTGTCGTGCAGGCTGTATCTCCCGATTATGCCACCAAAGATGTCTTCTCTTCCTTGCTTGGCATTAAAATCTCCTAAGACAATTTTAATGTCATAGCCAGGGCACTGCTCATATGTCTTGTCCATGAGCTCGAAGAATATGTCTTTTGTGTCTTCATCTTTTTCCTCTGTTGGGGCATGCGCGCATATTAGGCTTATGTTGGAGAATTTAGCCTTGATGCGGATTGTCGTGATGCACTCGCTCACACTGTTGAAACTCAAGACTTTTTGCCTGAGCCTAGTTCCAACAACAAATTCACACCGAAATAGACGCTGTCTTTGTTCTCGGTAGCAGTCGCCGTAGTAGATATCGCAGTCTTTTAGTTTTCGTTTGCCCGGTCCATCCCATCGCACTTCTTGGATGACTGTAATATCTGCCTTGCAGCTTGTTTAGGGCTTTCGCTAATTGTTCGGCTACACGTGGTCTGTTAAGGGACCTACCATTCCACGTACATATCCGAAATTCGTTGTCCTTATTTCGTTTGCGTGGGTTGTCAACAGTGAATCCGTCCGTATCCGAGGCTTGTTGGTGCTTCGAAACTTGAGGTATTTTTACGTGGCCAGGAAGTCACCCCGACGGCACAACCCCCAACCTGGAGGGCCAGATCCTTAGTATAACTCCAAGGAAGGGGAGCCGGACAAACCGCTCCTTACAGGCCTGGGCTCCGAATATGTCGAAGAAGCCCTATAAGGTGTTCACTAAGTAGTTCAACCTTACTGGAACTGTAGACGCCACCGTTGATTCTATCTCGAGAATTCGTCCGCTGCCGCCTAGATAAGGAGAGGTGCCTTAGTGGAAACACCTCTCCCCCCTCCCTAGTTTGCTGCCCCAACAACTTTCCACTGGGGTTGGAACCCAATCTCCAGTTGAGGTACTAGGCACCCGATGTTCACCGCGGGGAGGTGAGAGTAGGAGTTGATAGAAGAGGTGGGTTTTGAGAAAAACCTGTGGACGCTTGTGTCCTCTTGAATGCACATGTCTACCATTTGAACATTAAATCATTTTACAAAAAATACAAACGTAAAAAAAATCCATTTAAAGGTGGTATAAAATAAATGTTCATATCAAATATCTAGTTCCCTAATCTTAACATTTACAGGGTCCGGCAAAAAGATCTCTCATATTTTAAAAGGCAATGACAAATAAATAAACAATTTAACAGACAATATTAATTGAATTTTTTAAATTAAATATTATGCTATTTTACATTAAATAAAATAATTGCTTAGTTTTAAACATTAGCTTTAAATATAAACGTCCTAAAGTACTCAATTTTTTTTGCCGGACGCTGTATTTAAATGTTAAAAAATCCAACAATCTTTTTTTTTATAAAAAAGAATCTATAAAACTATCCAAAATAGATGGAGTTGATGAAGGTATTATGTCCGGTATTTTTATTCTGAGTAACAAAAACTTTTAAGAAATGGTGCTTAAATTGATAAAATTTGGTTTTCGTCTAAAAATGTCTGGAACAAGAACTGATGTTGGAGTCAAACTTATTTTATTACATGCAAAATGTCTAAGTTTCAGTTTAAAAAAATCAATTAACTAATAAACTTTTTTAAGAACCATGAAAACCTTAAAAAAAAATGATAGGGAACAGTTTTTCATTTAAATATTATGAGAACAGGGAAAAATATTGACTTTCAAATTCTTTCATATAACACAGACCGGAATGAATGAAATAAGTGTAGGTCGCTTCCCAGAACCTTTTTTTCATATTCAATATTTCTTTTTGAAGATAAGGACTTTGGATATTTCATGAAGTAATATTCCGTTTTTATATTTTCCAAATTTGGTTCCTATCATCATTTTTAGAAATAGTTGTTTTTTAACACATTGTTTTGATTTCTAAATTGTGTCCTTTAACGAGTCCTTTTAGAAAAAAATTTCAATCATAACCCAAGATGCTTACACTTATTAAAAGCCCTATACAAAAGCTCTAAAGCTCAAAATTTGTACCATTTCTAGCGGTATCTGTTGTCTTTTTAGAAAATAAACAAAAAAGCTCTATTAACAAAGCTCTTAAAAAAGTGCCATCTCTTGCTTTTTTGTGCGTTGGTTAAAATATTTGATAAGAAACCAAGGAAAAAGCTCATATTTCGATACAATGTTGTTAAACAAGGTCTTGTATATATTTAATTTCAATCCCAAGATTTTAAATTTAACGATATAATGCATTTAAAGAAGACTTGAAGGCTTGAAATACAGTGCAATAATTTTTTATTTTTTTTATCACTAGATTCGCTTAAGCGAATTTAAAAAAATATGTCAAAAGCCCAGCCTGTGGATGACCTGTGGTGTACTTCTAAAAAATGTATTTTCTAGTAAAATTAATAATTCTTCATTATAACTTCTACTATGTAGCTGTGGTAAATCAACCTTAAGAATGAATTTGCATTAATTTTCTTACAGAGATCTTTTGTGAAGAGAAACTATTAAAAAACAATAAAAAAAAAAAAAAAAAATTATTCAGTTGTTTTATGCCAAGGAGGCTAGGACCATATTTTCTACTAAATTTAAAGCTTTATATTCCAAGTGAAAGCTTAGGAAAGCCGAATAAACTGATGAACTTTAAAGCTTTTACGGTTCACCTTAGTGGTGCCATCTCTTGTTTTAAATAAAAAATCACAGGAAAGCAACATCTTTGATTGTAAAGTAAAAAGTATTTGAATTTCAATCTTTTGGCAAATATGGTTTGCAGCTGAAAGGATGGTTTACGACCGCTATATTTTGTCAAGTTTGTTAAAGAAAATCTGAGATATATGAACGTTTAAAAGTCCTTAGGTTAAAAACATGCCAAATAATGAGCAGCTCTTCAGAACTTTTTCCTCTGAGAATCAAAAAGAACTGCAAACAGAAATAAAATCAGTCTTTAAAAAAAACACATTATATTTTGTTTTATAATTTACATATATTTCACACAATTTTTTAAAACTAATACATAAGTTTTTATTTAAATATTAATACATTTGAAGATTAAAACCTCAAAAAATAAAAACATATTATTTAATTATAATTTTGTTGTTGTTAAAACTTCTGTCACTCATACAAAATATCACAATAAATTTAACTTAAAATTTTCTAACTGGCATTTTTTCTATTTACAAGTCTTAATGTCTGTCAAATTAGGTCATAGGGTATTTTTATATATTTTTTTCTTATTAATTTTAACTTACTATAAACATAATTAACCTATTAATTAATTTTGATAAATAAATTATTATTAATACACAAATGAGTTAGTTTTATCTAGTTTTAAAACTTAATCTTATTTTTAAGATAAATATAGTTAAAATAAAAAATGTCAGACATTATGAATATTTCATGTTTTTGTTTATTTGTTGATTTAGACACTTTTACGCTTAAGTTTTTGTTTGAATTTTCTAGTTTATTATATTTTATTATTTTTAATTTAGGTAAATGTTTTTTTTTTATTATTATTTTTACAATAATTTTCAGCTGCGGTGCATGTATGTAGTTTTTGTTTCTTCAAACGCAAAGAAATATATTTTACTAACTTTTTTCGGATGTTTTGTATATTGTTTATATTCAATTGTATATATAGTTTAATTTTGTCTATTTACAACAAGCTTTTTGTGTATATAATTTATGGTAATTGTATGTTATGTATATGGATAACAATTAATATATCTGTATGACTTTAAAAAAATATATTATGTTTTTTTTTTGTTTTATTTATGTAGTTTTTCATGTTGTGGATTTGACATACAAGTTTGAAGAAATTGGTTTTATTTTATAAATGGGTTTATGATGGGCAGTTTCTTAAATTTGAGTAGAATTTTAAGATAAATATTAAATTTAAAATTTGGCGGGCTCTGAAACACTTTTTGTTGGTTAAATTTCGAAATGTTTTGAAAATACAATAAATCGAGTTACGATTTCAACCCATTTGGGCATTCTCGTAGTAATGATGTAATTCTTATTTGAAATAGATACATTTTTGGATATTTGGTGACAAATGAGTATAAAGAGATTCTAAGGAAAAACTTTGAAACGGTTTCACGAATTCAAATAAGATATTTAAGTTATTTTTAAAATTCTAAACTATTGATCTTGTTTTTCGGCTTCAAAGTTAAAAACACAACAACTGCCCATTAAAAATAATTCTTAAATATTGAGAAGATTTACAATTTTTGCTTAGAGTTGATTTTTAAGGTAGATTTTTTCTATAAATTTTTCTATTTCACTATTTTTAAATTTTCTTTCGAATTTTTTTTTCGGAGGATAAAGTATTATGCTAGAGTTGGTAATTTATTACATTAAGGCCTTATGAACTTTTTGTTTAACATTTTTTTAATGAAGAATGAAATAAGTAAATTGGTATCCAAAAATGTTAAAAATAATGAAATAAACAAAAATTATAATTCGCATTCAATACTCTTTTTTTCTCATTTGTACACAATTTATAACGATCGTTGCAGGGAACCTTTATTAAGAAAAATAATAAATAAATCTTAATTTTATATATATTTTGATTTATGTATATATTTTGTTACAGAAAAACTTATAGTTTGTATACATCTTATATTTTACATACATAATAATACAATAATAATTGGACTTTTTCTAAAAGTTGTTTTAAAAACGAAAATCCCTTTTCATTATCCTTTTTTTATAAATTTGAATGTTAAAAAATTTGTAACATTTTATAAATGAGCAATATAATTAACATGCATGTTTTGTTTTTCGTTTTTTAAATTTTTTCCATCATGAGCTTTATTTTGTTTAATTAATTCTCTTACATATTTTTATAAATGAATATATTTTTATTTTATAATTTCCTTAATTTTATATATAATACTCCCTAGACTGCTATTGGCAGAGGTAAACTATTGGATCATATACTACTTGAACGGCCAGCTGCTGTACAAAGGGCCGATGTTGTTGTAATATGATGATTTTTAAATGCTAGTTTATCCAATTTTATAAGTGGAGTGGCTTTAGTTGATACCTAAATAAAATTAATAAAAATAGAAATACAATAATTAATTCAAATTAAAAAATAAATAATTGAATTTTCATACTTCATCTGCTTGATTACATAATGAAGCTGGAATCCAAGGCCATTTTATTGTTCTCATAAGAGTGTTGCGGAAGTCTTCACTGAAGAGGCAGTATATATAAAACGTAATCGAATAGTTTGTTAATTCCATAAGATTTGCCAATGCTCTAAATACCTGTTGAAAAAGTAAAAAGAAAGCTTTGATTAAATAAAGGGTTTGTAAAAGTGATATATAAAAATCTGCGTTTGTTTTTAAGCTTTTAAAACCTATCATCATTCATGGTCTTGATTTTCTGTATATGAATTGTTAAGAAAATATGAAATCAAAAGTGTAGCAAACAATTGCTGACATTATTTCTGATAATAATAATAATAATTCTTATTCACTTAATTAACTTTGAAAAATGTATTTAAAAAAGTGAAATATTTGAAAAAAAACTCAAAAATAATTACTTTAGCATAAGAATTATTTTGTTCTATTTTCAGTATTACGTATTGAACCCTCAATAATTGGTTTTTTAAGTTTGCCAACACAGCTGAAAAAGCACCATCGAGTCTTCAATAATTGGTGAGTATCTCGATGCTCCTGTTTTATAAGTTGAGATGATTTTTAAAAATTAAAAAAAAGATAAAGCATAAAGGGAAGATAGTGTACCGTGAATCGTCTTATTATTTCAAAAATCTTAAAACACAATTCTTTCGGATTCTAAATTTTTAGTATAATAGACTACACTCCTAAAGGAGATTATCCTTCCTCACATAAGAAAGGTAATGTTTAAGTTCCAAAAAATTATTGAGGCATTTCGTTTTTTAATTAAGCAGAAAAGCTCCTTGAATTTTTTGTTGATTTTCGTGTAGCTATCAATGCAAATCCCCGGGAAGATGCTTTTTATCAATTTTTAAAGCATGGAATCTCAACTAAAGTTATATCATTCATATGAGTGAATAAGTTATTCTTCGTACATAGGGTGGTATTGCTATAGGAGGAAAAAATGTCCCTGGACTGATGTTTGCGGATGATATAATGGTTCCGCTAAAACTATAGAAGAGATGCAGCTAATGATAAACAGGTTTTTTTAACTACATTGTAAAACATGGAATATGGCTTTAAACCTTTCTTAAGTCAAACATTTTGATATTCAGAAACGGTGAGTAGAGATGTTCCCGAAGGAGATGAGAATATCTGAGAGTTTTGATTGCAGTTAAAACCTAGAATAATATTTAAAATTAATATTATCGGAAGCAAATGTGTGGAGAAGCTGCATTCCAAGAACTAGTAATTCACATAAAACAAAAACAAAATTATTCGGGCAACCACAATAGCAATTCTGCTTCCTGTGGAAAAGATTCTCCAACTCTAAACAAGATTAGGACCACTTCTTGTATTGCAAGAGTTATGGCAATGGGTGAAGAAAGGATTCAACAACTATTACTCACACATTTTATGAATTCCGAAGGAATTTGTGTAAAAGATTGGATACAAAATGAATGTTTATCTAAATAGTCAATTTCCGCCGAGTGATTGAAGCTACAGAAATGTGAACAACTTTTTGAACCACTTGACTTGCTTCTTAGCTAAAAACAATGATAAACAAATCAGCTTGTTACTTTAAGTAGAAAAAAAATCATCCGTTTAAACTTAATCTTGCATCTACCGAATCTGTGCGATCTTTGCAGCCACAAATATCGAGAAGATGGATTCCTTTTACCTGTTTAAAAATGTTTTAAAATATAACCCTCATTTGAAGATTTAAGAAATTACTTGCAAAATATTTAAATGTCACAAAATTTATCAAAAAATACATTTTGTAAACAGATTAATTGTTATAGGATTTACTAAAAGGCAATAGAAAGTAGGTTTTTTTAATACAAAAAAAATGGTACAGATGTAGGCCTTTTTCTCCGTGTTTTCTAAAAAATTGACTTAAAACAGACCGAAAAACGGTGAAAAATACAGAATCATTCTACTGCATTTTGAAAGTTCAAAAACATTTTATTTAACTCAATTTTTAAATAAAGTTGTTTGACTAAATGGTTACAAACTTAATTACTAAACTTGCAATGAGTTTTTTCTTTTTTATTCCAAACTTTTTTTTTGTAATTTTTAGTAACGCTTTTGTTTTCAAAATTCAATGCTCTCAATATTTTTCAATAAAAACAGAAAACTGGAAGTGGACCCGGTTTTAACCCAACCCACGTTTTAGTCTTTAAGTGCATTTTTAACCTTAATCAATATTTTTAATAAAGTTCCTGTGTCGGAAATAAAAACAAACTTACTTGAAATGAAAAACTTGATAGATACTCCTGTGCTATCGTCATATGAAGTATAGCCATTGGGGATACACACACGAGAAATAACACTGACGTGCTCCCTGAACAAAAAAACGGTTATAAATCCATTAAAACTTTTAATATATGTACATGTTTAAATTAAAAAAGTTCTTTATAGCTTACCCAAAAGTAAAAATAATCTTCTTTCTTCGGCAAATTTACGCGGATCATCGTCCTTAAAACATGTTGTCCGTGATAAAATCATCTTTCGGCGCCTTTCACATGTCTGCCGATAAACAATCATTATTCTTAGATTGAAACCGGCTATAAGAACAGTAGGTACAAGTTTAAAAAGAACCTCCAACATTACTTTGTAAACCTAAGAATCAAAAAGAGAGAATATTTTAAAGAATTTTTCAAAATCACACAACGTTTCTTTTCATACCGAATAAAATAACGTGCTTAGGAATTCACTGTTTTCTCTTCGAAAATACACGAAAGTTCCATCTGCTTGCAGGACACACTTTATCAGCTCACCACGGAAGACACTCGGCAGGTAAATAAAAAACGTTACCACAGGTATCAGAATTACTGTCATCCTGTGAAAGAGAAAAAATCCGGAAAAAAAAACAAGAAAAAGAATCGTCGAAAAATTCCAAAAAGAAAAACAGAGAGTGAAAAAAAGTAGCCAAATTCTGATTACTATTCTGAGAATATCTCAAATAAATTTTGAGTTTTTATCAAAAACAACTGATTAAACAGTTATTTTTGTATTCATATTTTTGTTTGACTACAAACTCACACCTTGGGGGACCCATAACTGGACGAATGTATCCTGGATGGCAAACGGATACGTATCTTTCGATGGTGAGAATCAAAAGCATCATAACACCGACTCCTGAAATTAATTAAGGGTTATGATTAAAAGCGGGATTAAACAGCACTCACCTAGACATCCATTGCCAAGAAACAATTCCAGATGAGCTGTGTAAAAAGCCGGTCCAAATTCCTCCCACTGTCCGAGGTCCTTGTGGATTAGAATTCGAATGCTGAAGGGAATAGCGAAGACAATGGCTAGAAGCGCTGCTGCGGAGTATCCTAGAATTGAAATTAGAAAATTAATGTTTTCGAGAAGAAAAGGTTGTTGTCAACGATAAAGTGAATATTTCTTTCGAGCAGTTTGTCTCGCGCTGCATTACCGACATATGGTGAATAAACTTATATCGTATTCAGTGCCATAATAAAAACTGTTCAATAATTATGGTACTTGGTTGTGGTAAGTTATTGAATTATATAATTTTCCTTAATTCACAGTAACCAGACTTTCTCTCTTATTATTTATTGAAAAATAAAGGTTACCATCTATGCATTAGACCACACAAAATCGAAATGATTTAAAGTTTTTTGCCCTAAAAAAAAGAAAATCAAAGCAATAATTCCAAAGTTATGTGCATTATGAAAATAATTTATTGCAAAATATTGTTTTGTCTTTAAAAACTTTGGAAATGCTTGGTTAAATGATTTTTTTCGAGAAAAATTCAATAATTCTGTAATATCAATAATTTTTGTGATATACATAATTTTTAACATTAAAATTTTGAACAATCACAAAATATGAAAAAAGGTTATTCAGGTAAATACCAGAAAGGAAAGTATTTCTTATTAAATTAGGTCTAATTCATACTGCCATTAAGTTCATTGGTTGAAGTGTCAAAATGGTAAAAACTGGTCCATAAAAACTTGAAGACCATGTTCAAACAATTTTTATTTTTGATGGTTGTTTTTTTTTTTAAACGTGACATATAAAATTATATTTTATTTTGCTTAATTAAAAGATATACTTTTTTGTTCATCATAATTTATTGTTTTACAAGAAAACGTTAATGTTATCTTTAACCTATAGCGGCCACAACTCTTATAGGGTTAAATCACTACTTCACGATGAACAATTGAACACGATGTTTAAATAATTTAAGACTTTTAGCTGATTTTATCATTTCAGTTGGAGATTTAATTAAAATTAGATTTTAAAAAACCTATTTGAATTGAACAATGGGTACGGCCACACTACGCCCCTGCGTCACTTCTCAAACTCTCCTGATACCATCAGATGTCATTTGATGTATTGATTTCCAAGATTTAAAACCTTTAATTAAAACCAATTGCACAGAAGTTTAAAAGACTTTTTTTTTATTCAGCAGCGAGATTGTAAGTAAAATGTTTTCTGATTACAACTTTAAAAATGACAATTGTCCAATTAAAAATAAAATCTATTTTGACCAAGATTTGTACTATAAAACAGTTTAAATAAAACTTAAAATATTTAACTACAAACATGAAGTTATTCTAATCTTATCTCACTTAAATTGTAGTTATTAATATTTTGTTAGTGTTTTAAAAAAATCTAGAGACGGACACGGGGAGTTCTCAGAATCTTTTTAACTTCATTGTAATAGGTCCGATTTGTCAAATTGACAATTTTGACATTTCTCGACGTTTTAAGGTCCCTAAAGTCGAAGTAAAAGATTTTTAGATAGATGTTTGTACGTGCCTGCAAACCTCAAGAACCAGTAGAGATATCGACTTTAAATAAATGTTTTTATACAGATAATAAATCAGAAAGATACAGAAAGGGCTCTCAAGAAAATTTCGTGCGTAGTTTTTTTTACCATAGCAGTTTAAAAAAAAGGTGAAAATGTTGCTAAACCATAAATATCTCACGAACCAATGATGCTAGAGATTAAAATTAAATTTTAAATTACATGTTGTAACGTGATATTCTTATGATTATCGGCGACGCAGATCAACAATTCCGCCTACCCGACCTTGACGAAGTGAGGATAGCTATATCTAAACTTAAGTCAAACAAAGCTGCTGGAGCTGACGGCATCGCTGCCGAACTATTCAAAGCAGCAGGCGATGACTTGGTACGGAGCATGCACCAATTCATCTGCAAAATATGGTCGGAAGAAAGCATGCCCGATGAGTGGAATCTCAGCATTGTGTGCTCGATACATAAGAAAGGAGACCCTCTAAACGATACCCACCATCTCTTTATCGATTTTAAAGCCACGTATGACAGCATCTATAGGGAAGAGCTCTACAGAGCAATGTCTAGTTTTGGCATCCCTGTCAAACTTATCTGTTTGTGCAATGACGATGAAGAATGCACGCTGCTCTATCAAGGTCGGAAAAGATCTTACCAATTCATTTGATGTCAAAAAAGGTTTTAGACAAGGCGATGCACTGTCATGCGTCTTCAACATCGTTCTGCAAAGAATTGTGCAAAACTCAACTGTCAACACTAGAGGCACAATCTTCCAAAGGCCCATCCAAATACTCGGAAACGCAGAGGATATTGACATAATTGGAAGATCAAAGCGTGATGTCAGTGGAGCATTTTTGAGCATTGCGACGGAAGCGAAGAAGATGGGTAAAGTGGTCAACGAGGGCAAGACCAAGTTTATGCTGTCATCAAAAAAGTGCACTGAACGACGACGTCTTGGACAAATCATCACCATGGACAGCTACAACTTTGAGGTAGTTAAGGACTTTGTCTACCTAGGCACCGCTATTAATTCAGACAACGACACCAGCGCTGAAATCAAACGAAGAATAACTCTTGCAAATCGCTGCTTCTTTGGACTTAGAAGGCAATTGAGAAGTAAAGTCCTCTCTCGAGCATGTAAAATCACCATCTATAAAACACTCATCATTTCGGTTCTCATTTATGGCGCTGAGGCCTGGACCCTGTCAAAGAAAGATGAGAGTGTCTTAGGATGCTTCGTGAGAAAAATTCTTCGGGTTATTTTTGGTCCCGTACGCATAGATGGAGAATGGAGGAGAAGATATAAAAACGAACTGTACGGGCTGTACAGCGACACTGACCTTGTTAGCAGAATTAAAGTCCAACGGCTTAGATGGCTAGGTCATGTAGAGCGGATGGACATCAACGCTCCAGCCCGGAAGATCTTCGAGGGACGCCACAGTAAAGAAAGACCGCGACTCAGGTGGCGCACCCAGGTGGGAGAGGACCTCAACCAACTTGGCGTGCGAAACTGGAGACAGCTAGCTAGGGACCGAGCTGGCTGGAGACGCATGTTGGTTGAGGCCCAGGTCCGCCCTGGACTGTAGCGCCACCTTAAGTAAGTAAGTAAGTAACGTGATATTAAACAAGTATATTTTTGGAAAAAATATAACTAACGGTTTTTTTACAAATAAAAAAAACTAACACAAATTTTTGCCTCGAAAATTGAACGAATCAAAAGTGATTTCATCTACAAAAAAATTGTGTGCAACGAAAAATAAAGTTTTTAGCATCTGGTAAGATTTTGAGAACAATCAAAATAACAGCTTTCTTATAAAAATTAAAAACCTAAAAAAACATAACTCAAAGTTGGTAAAAATTTAATTTCGGTTCAAATATCTTGTCAAAAATTTGAGTTTTTGGCTTAAAACTTTTTTAATCTTATAATAATTATTGTTTGCAACAATCAGCAATATTTTGAGAAAAATCGAATTGACAGTTTTTCTTACAAAAAATAAAAACTTTAAAAAAATTGATTTTCGACACAAATATCTTTTCAAAAATTTGAGATTATGGCTTCCAACTAATTTATGCTCATAAGAAATGTTGTTTTTAACATTCGGAAAAATGTTGAATAGAATGGAATTTACAGTTTTTTACAAAACAATAAAAACCTAAAAAAAATATTAAAAGTCGGTAAAAAGAGATTTTTGACTCAAATATCTTTTCAAAATTTTGAGACATCAAACTAATTTTATCTTATAAGAAATATTGTTTTCAACATTCGACACAATTTCGAGGAAAACCTTACAAAAAAACAATATTTAAAATTGGTAAAAATTTATTATCGACTAAAAATCTATTTAAGAAAACTAGATTTTCAAACTAAACTATTTCTTTATATGAAAAATATTGTTGGTAATTTAAAAATTTTTAAGAATAATTCAGCGGACCAAAACCCATCACGAAAATCTATAAACTTTTAAGCAAGACCAATCGATAGACGGGATGAGAAATTATCAGTGTGAGTCACATCCCAGCCTCTTTTATATTATTTAAAGTTGCTCAGTTATCTTGTTAAAAAACTTTTGATTTTTAAGGAATATCCTTAAAAAAAATTCAATTTTGTAGACAAGAATTTTAACTACACAAATAATTTTAAACTTTCAAAATTACTTTTTTTAGAACATAATTTTATAAAAAAAGAAAATCTGTAATCTAAAACCAACATTGCGTTACATTTTGATAATTTTTGTTTAAAATTGGGGATTTACAACTCTTCAAAAGAGACAGAACTCATTTAAGGAAATAAATGTTTCTACACAGGTGTCATAGACATCACAAATAAATAAAACATCAAATACAAATTTTGTCTTGCCATCTCTAAGCTGATTATAAAAAAAATTCATCACCTCAATAAATTTTCCACATCATCCTTTTCTGTCTCACATGAGTTTGGTTAACAAGCCCTTTAGAAAATAATTTCATGCTTCCTTCATTTTTTTAATTTATTTCCCATCAGCGTAGGAATGTTTTTTTTTTTCAAAAACTCCAAGACTATGGTATATTTTGTTGGGTGATTTTTGTTTGTATATTTTAAAGCTTTGACTTTAACATTCATATACATAAAATAAAAAATTTTAAATATTTAATATGCATAAATTCATTCTACATAAAATAATTTTAATGGCATCAGACATGGGTTCTGCTCGAACATATGTTCGACACACTCGTAAATTTTCAATTTACATTAAATTGTCAATTTATAAGAAAAATTACTTATTGATGATGAAGTCGGTTATATATTATTAATGTGATTTTATTTATGTACATACATACATAGATATTTTCTCTCCTTGCGGAAAATCCTATCTCCCGTCGACGTATCTACTCCATCTTCATGCCATTAAAAAAATTAATTTATTTTTATTTCGCATCACTGAATCCTGTGTGAAAATAAGGATGAGTTCTACACGCATAAGTATAGAGCCCTATCATACCTTAGAAATATTAGCTATTTCACTTCTTGTCATACACAACACCGCCGAGACGAAACACAAAAGGATACAAAAATATTAAGCGTAATAAATAACTTTATTGATTGAGATAAAGTTTAAAATTGATGTTTTTGAAACGCGGCTGAGCGCGGCGCGTTAAAGGCATAACCCTCCATCATTATCGTTAATCAAACAGATTAGGAAACACGAAAAAGGTTGAGTCAGGTCTAAAAGGAACCTCTATTCTAGATCGCAAGGACACCACCGCGCGCCGCGCCGACGACGACGTGAAAGTTCTACTTTGATAAATTGTACAAACATTAAACAACAAAAAAAAAAACATTTTTAATCGATTCACGTACCTTGAGTTTCATGTTTTCTGTTAAGCCTTTTTACAGATGTCCTTATTCTGATTAATATGTTAAATTTACACAAAAACCCCTCCAAAAAGCGTCAATTGATTGCATGTAATCCAAGTTAAGCTAACTAAGCTGTATTCTAATCGAAAAAATCAATCATTGATTTTTGGCTTTCGTGTAAGTTATACCGAAGCTCTCCAACTAAGTAAGTATTGCCTACGTAAATGACGTGATTTCCTATGGCATAACAATAATAATATGTACAATGTAAGTCACTTAACATCCTAAGCACATAATTGCATACTTTTGATTTGACCCACTCTAAATACCCTCATTTGTGAAATGTGTAACAAGGCCTTTCACAACAACAAAAATAACAACAACATTCATCCCATTGACCAATAGCGTGCCCCAAAGTGATTTCACTGAAATTGCCTTCTACTAAACCTTGGTTTGGATGATGCCTCTAACCGACCGACCGACGAAGACTCCTGATGCCTTACGCCTCCCTCGTTTTGTTCATGAAAAATGCCCTCAATGAAATGAACATGTATACGAGCACAAACATATTAAGGTCTAGGTATACCAAACCAACCTGTTGCATGTCCTTGCAAGGACATATTTTCATTCAGTATGCTGTTCACCCCAATGTAAATATGAATATAGTTGAAAACCTAGATTTTGATTTAGGTATAGGTACATCGAGCTTGGGAAAATACCTAAAAATACCTACCAGGACCAGAATCAAGCCAAACTCAGTGCTGAATATGTTGTATGATGCTCTCCTACACATCAAGGTGGAACAACATTAGAACAACAACTCGTACATCAAATTCTAGGAGTAGGTATGTAGTATTTTCTTTCATTTCATCTCAAGGCACTCTGCATTTTAAGGATCTGTACTGTGCTGTGCTTTGTGTGGGCTAAAGTGCTCAACTTATAAATAGTCCCTTTTTTTCGTTGGAAAATGAAAATGAAAATGAAGGCAGATCGCAGATGATGCAGCTTAGGGCGAACAGAACACTAAGATTTCACATCTTTGAAATTACGTTGCATTGTTCACATTCTGTGAAGAATTCACCTCCGAGGTTATCCTGATGATAAACTTTTACGTTGTGTGTTTGTGTCGTTGTCGTCATCAACGTATTTTATTGCTTTAACCACACACTATCACACGTATGTATGTGCAGATCCTTGCTATGTTTTTTTGGTTTTATAAAGAAAGATGCTGGGTACATGATGCGGTGAACGTGTCTTTTATCGAGATAAATCATTCCACATGAACTAAGTTATATTAATGACGTTTTTGTGCATAGTTCGCTTTCTTGTTGCCCGAGGAGGACGATACGGGACGGGGAGCTTTCTGAGATTAAGTTTCATCCAGCAGCAGTAGCACTAGCGCCAGGACCTATAACAGCACCAGAAGCAGCATGAAAACTAAAACATGTGGTCTTGTACTTTTGGTCTAAGAGGTCTTGCATAAGACATTCTTTGCTATCTCAAGGACTTGTGGTGCGGTGTGGTGGCGGCGAAAGAAGCTCACTATAGCAGTGACATTATTTATCACAAATTCTAAGAAATAAAACTTCTTTTTTTTCTTATTTTTTTTTTGCGAGCAAAGTATACTCGTTACAGTTACAGAATGTAATTTGTGAAAATTAAAAAAGATGTGCAAAATATATAGCAGCAGTAGCACCAGCGGCAGCCAGCGTTGACTTAAATGAGAATGTTTAACAGAATTCCACAAATGGTTATGAAGGAGTTCTTTACAAGGATCTTTTGTTTGGAGAACACAAACAAAAAACATAATCGTGTGTTTAATTTTATGTAATTTTTGAACAAAGGATTAAGCATTAAGATAGGTGAAGCTTTTTATATATTAAAAATGTTACCGCAAATTTAATGTCTTGTTTTGAAAGTATAATATTTAAGGGCACCTGATTTTCAAATTTTCATTATTTTAAGGACTCATTTCAGAAATGTAAACCTAGAAACAATGATGGAATTACAACTAAGTACTCGCACCCATTTTAAATGAGGATGCCTTAAGCAATTAAGAGTTATGATTAAATTTCCAACCAAAAGAACTTACTAAAGCTTAGCATCATCAGGCCTTAAAATTCTTGGACAGATGAATATTTTCTGAAAAATTATATCGACATGTTTTTGAAGTAGGTGTAATCGGTCCGATTTTTCGAAATGAAAATTTTGACATTTCTCGACGTTTCAGGGTCTCTAGAGTCTAAATAAAACGTTTTTAGAGAGATGCTTGTGTGTACGTGTATAGGTACAACCTTATGTTCCGGATGTTTTTTTCGTCACCAGTATCTCAAGAACCAGTAAATACATCGACTTTAAACAAACTTTGTTATACTCTCTAAATAAAAAATGCGTGAAAAAGTTGGTTAACCCGAATTATCTCACAAATCAATAGCGCTAGCGACTTGAAATAAGGTTTTAATTATATATTTACCTGCATATATACCGAACCAATGAAATTATGAAAAAAAATCAACTAACGATTTTTTATAAATTAAAAAAAAACTGAAAACAAATATTGTCACCTCGAATATTTTAGGAACTACAATTGATTTTATCTCCAAAATAATTGTATGCAAAGAAGAATAACGTTTTTGACATTTCTCAAAATTTTGATAAAAATCGAATTGACAGTTTTAAAAAAAAAAACAAGTTTTTTGTTTAAATTAAAAATTTTGGTTTAAACTAATTTCACCTCATAGAAAATATTGTTTAAGATTTTCAGTAATTTTCTTATGAAAATCCAACTCTCAGTTTTTTCATTAAAAATTAAATCTTCAAAAAATTTATTTTGTGTTAAATGTACTTAGAATATAGCAGTAGGTATTGGTTTACATAATAATTGGTATTAAAATTGGTAAAAACTGGTTTTCGGCAGAAATCTCGTTAACAATACTAGCTTTTAAAATCAAACTATTTCATCAAATTTTAATTATTGTTGGTAATTTAAAGTTATTTTTTTAGAAAAATTCAACTGAGAACCTTCTTTACAAAACACAAAACCTACAAAAACAACAAAAAAAAACTGCTAAGAAATGGTTTTCGACTCAAGTATTGGGAGACCAAAAGATATGGACAACAAATTATTTATTTTAAGCAAAATATTGATATGAATATTTATTTTAAGTTTAAAGCAGACAAATCGACAGACAGGATTTGTTAACTTCCCATAAAAAGTTATTGTAATAAATCCTATTTGTCGAATTGAAAATTTTGCGTTTCTCGACGTTTCAAGGTCCCTAGAGTCGCAATAAACGTCCTACCGTTCGTGACGTTTCTTACGTCGTCCATAGCTCAATTAAATTGCCTCATTTTTTATGAACTTTTGTTAATTTTTTGTACAAAAACTATCAATTCGATTTTTTTCAAAATTTTACTGAATATTGACAACAATTTTTTTTTAAAGATAAAAGTAAAGTAAAGCCAATATATCAAAGTTTTGAAAAGATATTTGAGTCGAAAATCAATTTTTAACACCTTTTATTAATTTTTTTTTAGGTTTTTATTTGTTTGTAAAAAAAAAACTATCAATTCGACTTTTCTTAACAATTTTCCGATTGTTAAAAACAATATTTTTAATAGGATTAAACAAGTTTCAAGCCTAAATTTCAAGTTTTTGAAAAGATATTTGAATCGATATTGAATTTTTAAAAACTTTGAGCAATGTTTTTTTTTAGATTTTTATTTAAAAAAAAAAACTGTCAATTCGATTTATCTTAAAATTTTATCAGATGTCAAAAACTTTATTCTTTGTTGCACAAAATTGTTTTGGAGATAATATCATTTTCTAGTCGTAAAATTTTGGAGGTGACAATTTTTTTTTCAGTTTTTTTGATTTATAAAAAAACCGTTAAATGGATTTTTTTCAAAAAATGTACTTCTTTCATATCACGTTACAATATACTGTATTAAATTTAATTCAAGTCTCTAGCGTTTTTGGTTCGTAGGATATTTAGGGTTAACCAAAAATGTCACCTTTTATTTAAACTGCTATGGTAAAAAAGCCACCCACGCAATTTTCTTGAGAGCCCTTTCTGCATCTTTCTGCCTTATTATCCGTTTAACAAAATTTGTTTGAAATCGATATCTGGTTCTTGAGCTATGAACGACGAAAAAAACGTCACGAACTTACGGACGTAAGAACGTTCAGACATCTTTCTAAAAATCTCTTATTTCGACTCTAGGGACCTTGAAACGTCGAGAAATGTCAAAATTTTCAATTTGACAAATCGGATCCATTACAATAACTTCCTATGGGAAGTTAAAAATTAAGACTATGGCTTTCAATTACTTTTATCTCATAAGAAATATCTTCTTTAACATTTAGGCAAGTTTTGAGAAAAATCGAATTGACAGTCTTTTTAGAAAAAATAAAAACATAAACAAAAAATGAATAAAGGTTGGTAAAAATTGTTTTTTTTTTAGCTCAAATAACTTTTTAGAACTTTGTGACATTGGTTTTAAACTAATTTAATTTTTTTAAAAACATTGTTTTCAACATGCAGTATCATATTGAGAACAATCAAATAGACATTAATTCAAAAAAAATCAAATGGGGTGGCACAACAGTCCGTTGTGAACCAAGGCTTAGTGACTTACAACTCTCAACCATTCCTGTGTGCGAGTACTGTTGTCAGGAATGGAAGGGACCTACAATTTAAGGCCGAATCCGAACGGTTAGTTTGAGAATGCACTTTTTCATGACAAGAAGTACTCTTGGAGAATTTGTCAATTCCTCGCAATAGGCAGTACCCGCGAAAATTAATTTTTTTAAATTAAGGTGGCACAGGCAGGGATTGAACCCTAGACCCCTTGCATGACAGTCCAACGCATTAACCTTCATGCCACGGGTACTACTATAGAGATTAATTAAAAAAAAAAAAAATTAAACACCTAAAAAGAAAAAATGAAAATTTGTTAAACAAAATTTTTCGATTAAAAATCTTTTCAAACCAAAAAGTTCGTAAACATTTTGTTTCGATTAAAAATCTTTTCAAAACAAAAAGTTCGTAAAAATTTTGTTTCGATTAAAAATCTTTTCAAAACTTTGAGATATTGGCTTGATACTATTTGATCTTATGAAGAATATTGTTTTCAACATTCAATAAAATTTTGAGAAAAATCGAATTGACCGTTTTCTTACAAAAAATAAAGAACTTAAAAAACACTACTTAAAGTTCGTAAAATTTGATTTTTGACTCAAAAATCTCTTGAAAACATTTGAGCTATAGGCTCCAAAATAATTTAATTTATACAAAATATTGTTCGGTAAAGTTTGAAGTTAAATTAAATTGATAGTTTTTATTTCACAAAACATTAAAATCAAAGCAAAACATGACTAAAAGTTGGTAAAATCTACAAAAACTCGATATCTCGTGAATAATAGAAAACATTTACTTACAATTAATTTCATTTATCCAATTTGTATTTGGGTATATAAGAAATAAAAACTTTTAAGAAATGCTATTAAAATTGGTGAAATTGATTGTCGAACAAATTTGAAATCAAACTATTTTATCATAATGCAAAATATTGTCGGTTATTTTAAAAATTTTTAGAATAATTGAACTGATAACTTTTTTAACAAAACACAAAAACCTAGATGGGATGGGAAGTTATCAGTGCGGATCGCATCCCAGCTTCTTTTTTTAGTTTTAGCAAAATTTAGTATCCTTAAGTCCATATACACATACATAGTTATGGTTTCAAAATAATTTCTCTTAAATTTAAAAAATACACGCCCATTTTTCGAATTTTGTGTAATATTTGTATTAATTCTTATTTAGTATAAAAACTGACAGTTGAATTTTACGAAAAATTAATGAATATTGTAATAAATCCTTTTTTTAAGATGAAATAAGTTTGAAGGCAATATCTTTAATTTTGCCCAGATAGTTGATTTCAAAACTAATTTTTACCAATATTATAAATCTTAACAAAAATATATAAATGTGTTCTTGGTTAAAAACGAAATACCTATACAATTTATATCTTTACTTCCTCTCACACCTTAAGTAATGAATTTTTTTTTGTGAATAAGTGAAGTGCAAAATGCTTTATAAAATGTGTTGAAAATTCAATTAACCGAATTTTTCCAAATAAGTCCAAGTTCTTAAAAATATAAAAGTTTAAAAAATAACTTCAAATATTGCAAACCAATATAATGTTCATTGTAGCTAGCCCTTTGTTTTTAATCCTTAAAGCATCAAACAAAATTAAAGTGGGTGAGGCCATGACTATCCTAGCGATATCTTTATGCGAGTGCTAATCTCTCAAGTTCAATTTTTGGTCACGAATCATTAATTTCCATAAAATAAAGCAAAGGTATTAAATAAAAAAATAATATTTTCTGTCTTTTTGTTCATTTTTAACACGTTGTACGTTCTTCTTTGAGTTTTAACAAAATTCTAGTATTTCTTAAGGCCATTATTTCAAATAAAACCTTTTCAATGCTCAAAATGTTTATCTTTTCAATTTCTTGTCTGGCAATTCTTGCGATAAAAAAGACAAATGAATACGTTAACATTATTACAACAACAAGGACACTCATTTGATAATGGAATGTCAATAAATTTAATTTTAATAGCATCAAGATCAAGAAGTGCAAAATGTTTTTATTTTTTTAATAGAACAAAAAATACATTTTTTATACACCCACTCGATACTTACGAGACTGAAAAAAGTCAACAAAAATTATGTTGCTGTCCAAATTGACACTATACCTACACAATATGTACATATACCAAAATCAATTGAGAATATGTCTGTAAGATAGTCGTAGACCTTGAAGACATTATCTGAAATTTGTTGACAATAATAATTACGAGTAGAGTGAGTTAATTTTTATTATAGACATTTATTATTTTCAATCGAGGCATGAAAAAGGTTGAAAGCTTTAGAAAATGGATACAATAAAAAATCGATTTAAAAATTTTATATCGATCTCAATAAAAGGCAATCTGGTAAACATATGTTATTAAATGGTATAAAGTGAAGTCATTAAATTGACCCAAAATTGACAATATATCAAGGTCTAAGAAATAGGATTTACATGTTCAGCATAAAAAAAAAACAAATTTATTTCAACAAAATTCTCTTTAAAACGGGGCTGTGATTCGATCAATACTGATAACTTTGCCTTTAAATATTTTCAAAAATCATTTTTTTAACAACCAATATTTTCATTGGAAACACTGTTTTAAAATGTAACAATACATCAACCGTAATATTTTTTGTGGTTTGAAACACCTTGACAGTTAAAATCTTTATTTTTTTCAAGATGCTTCTCTCAAAATACAATAGTTGGGGGCTTTTAATAGTCTTCGTTTTTGTAAAAAAGTTGTCAATTGGATTTTATTTAAACAAATTAACTTAAGCAATTGAGAGTTCCTATTATTGACGAGATATTTTAGTCGAAACAAATTTTAGTAATCTTTTTTAAAGTTTTTATTTCTTAGAAAATATCTAAGAAAATTATCTCTTTTTATTCAAAATATTCTGCAAAAATATTTATAATAAATTGTTGATAGGATATTCGAGTCAATTTTCAATATGTACCTGATTTAGTATTATTTTTAACTTCTCATAGGAAGAAATTGTAATGGGTCCGATCTGTCAAATTGAAAATGTTGAAATTTTTCTACGTTTCAAGAAATAAATAGTCGAAATAAAATATCTTTAGAAATATTCACTCAAATTATTTCATCATTATGCAAAATATTGTTATTAATTTTTAAATTTCTTAGAATAACTCTTATCGATCTTAATTATATTTGATAATCAAAAGTAACAACATTTTTAAAAGACTATTCACATTTTTATAATTTCTCGAAAAAGAGTCAACATTTTTTGAAAAAATTTACCTAAGTATAAAATGCATAAGAAGAAGAACTGAACTTAGGCAAGAAGTTTGAGCTATAGGTGCATCAATAAGCGCCTCATGACCATACGCATCAAGGCTAAAATCGGGAAGAACAGCCTGCATGACAACACACTTCCGACAACGGATTCAGGCTCATAGATTTTGCTGCGGGGTTGCCAGTACGCGTTTTCCACTCCTCAACATCCACAAAGAAACTTGGACTTCTCCAGATCAATCTACCGTCTGCCAGATTGACCATATTTCGATCGACGCCAGACACGCTCCCAGCATTATGGATGTCCGAACTTTCCGAGGAGCTAACATCGACTCGGACCACTACATCGTTGTATCCAAGGTAGCACTTCGGATTTAAAGACCCAAGGCAAAACAGGGAGGTGCTGGGAGAAGGTACAACGTCGAAGTGCTACAATCGCCAGAGGTCGCCAAATCCTTTTCCGCCGAGTAGCAAGTAACCTCTCTCGAAGTTCTTGGCTGTCAACACAATGTATCGAAAACCAGTGGCAACATTGCCAAGACGCAATCAGGGAAGCCGCCTCTGATGTGCTGGATTTCAAACAGCCACCAACAAGGAACCCCTGGTTTGATGAGGAAATGCAGCCAAACAACAGGTACGCAAAGCGGCGCTGCATAAAAGGACGAGAGCTGCTCATAAGCTCTATGAGCAGAAGAGGCAAGAGGAACACCGATTTCTCAGAAGGAAAAAGAGAGGGCATGAGAAACGTGCGGTCGAAGATGTTGAGAGGTATAAGAGCAGGAATGAGGTTCGAAAGTTTTGTGAACAGGTGAAAGAAATTCACAGGTACATAAACCTAGAACCGAAGGCTGCAAAGACGAAAGTGGAAACATCATAGTTTAACCGCAGTCAATGCTGAGGATATGGAAGGACCACTTCTGCAGACTGTATAACGGCGATGAAGAACTGAATTCCGCTGTCAGGCAGGACGATCCATTCAATATAGACGACGAAAGCCAACAATCCCGTCCTCTCGACTTAGACGAAGTAAAGATTGCCATATCTAAGTTGAAGTCTAATAAAGCCGCTGGAGCAGATGGCTTGAATGCCAAGCTCTTTAAAGCAGCTGAAGATAAGTTGGTTAGGAGCATGTACCAACTTATCTGTAAGATATTGTTGAAAAAAAGCATGCCCGATGAATGGAACCTCAGTATTGTTTGCCCGATCCTGAAAAAAGGAGACCCTCTAAACTGCACCAACTATAGAGGAATCAGTCTACTTAACATCGCCTATAAAATATTCTCTGCCGTAACATGTGAACGTCTAAAGCCCATCGTCAACAACCTGATAGGTCCTTATCAGTGTGGTTTTAGATCAGGAAAGTCCACAGTTGATCAAATATTCACATTACGGCAGATCCTGAAAAAAACCCAAGAACACCAAACCGACACCCACCATCTTTTGATCGATTTCAAGGCCGCATATGACAGCATCTACAGGGACAAGCTGTATAGAGCCATGTCTAGTTTTGGCATCCTTGCCAAACTCGACCGTTTGTGAAGGATGACCATGGAGAATTCACGCTGCTCTATAAAGGTTGGAAACAACTTAACAGAACATTTCGATGTCAAAAAAGTTTTAGACACGTCAACACTAGAGGCACTATCTTTCAAAAGTCTTTCCAATTACTGGCATATGCTGATGACATTGACATAATTGGAAGAACTCAGCGTGATGTCAATGGGGCTTTTGTGAGTATTGAGGCAGACGCGTCAAAAATGGGTTTAACGGATAATGAGGGCAAAACAAAGAACATGCTGTCGTCAAGAAAGGACATACAACACCGACGTCTCGGTCAAAACGTCACCATAGACAGACGTAACTTTGAGGAAGTCAAGGACTTCGTCTACCTAGGCTCCGCTGTAAACGCAGAAAATAACACCATCTCTGAGATCAAACGCAGAATAACTCTTGCTAACCGCTGTTTCTTTGGACTAAGAAAGCAATTGAGTGGTAAAGTCCTCTCCCGAGGGACCAAAGTGTTGCTATATAAGACCCTTATCATCCCCGTAATACAGTGCAGAAGAATGGACAATGACAAAACCGGATGAAAGCACCTTGGGTCACTTTGAGAGAAAAGTTCTTCGTGTGATCTACGGTCCCGTATACATCGAAGGAGGAGAAGATGGAACGACGAGCTGTACGGGCTGTACAGCGACGTAGACTTAGCCAGAAGGGTAAAAGTCCAACGACTAAGATGGTTGGGGCACGTAGAGCGCATGGAAACCAATGCTCCGGCTCGGAAAGTCTTCGAATCCACACCCACAGGACAGTGCAGTAGAGGATGACCGCGGATCAGGTGGCGCGCAAAAGTGGAAGCTGACCTCACCCAAACTGGAGACATCTAACTAGGGACCGAGTTAGATGGAGAAGTTTGTTGATTGAGGCCCTAGTTCACACAGAACTGTAGCACCACTTTAAGTAAGTAAGTAAGAACAACTGCGTACCAAAAATATTTTTAAACATAAATTGAAATTCATTAAAAAAAAAAAACGATTTAATGATTTTCAAAATCAAAATTTTGAATAATAAAGGTTTTTCAGAAACCAATTCCTACAAAAAAAAACACCAACTGAACTTTTTGTAAAGTATTTCTGTATCTTTTTATCTTTCTTTATTTGGTTTTTGAGATATGTCCAATGAAGATATCTCTCTTCAAATATCGTATCTTGAAACGTTGATAAGTGTCTTAATTTTCAATTCGGCAAATTGTACTGACTACAATATCTTCCTCCTTGGAGTTTAAACAATGAATGCTTAAACAATTCTCACTATACCGTTGCGATTTTCACACCAAAATTTTTTTAAGAATCAAATAAAAAAGTAAAACTTTAAGACCTAATGCGATAAATATTAAACACGTTTTTTAAGTAATTGTATGGATTTTAATAAGAGGTTTGATCTATTGAAGCCCCCACATATTTTATGTTGTTATCTTTTAATTTTCTAAATGTGAAAAATACCAACCTATTTATGTGAAATTTATTCTTTAGGCCAGTTGGAAGCAAAGGTCTATTCCGATGCTCCACAGCTGATGTTCGACATTATAAATATAAAATTTGTGAAGCTCTCGAAGATATGCAACGGCAAATAACATGCATTGATAATGCCAAATTTTATGAAAAAAAAATCATGGTGGTGCAACCTTAGCACTGGGGCCATAATAGGCTTGTATTTTTGTTAATTGTTAGTTGCATAACTTTTTCCTTTGAAATATCAATTTATTACAAATAAACCAATGTAAAATTATTTATGTTCAAAAGTACTTGTTTTGAATATCAAAATTATATGGGATAATTTTGTTTTCTCTAAATATTTTTATTGAATATTGAATAAAAATATTGTGGTTTGTTTCATGTAGTTTTTTAGCACTTTTCTCTATTCTAAACTTTAAATATCCTAACCAATTTTCAACACAATTTTTGTATTCGTTATGCAAAATTTCACGTCATGTTATAATTAAATTCTTCCCACCCTACCATTCCGTTGAATTAATCCAATTTCTTCCTGAGTAGTTTATTAAGTCTGTTGGGATTATAAAAAAAGCCTCCCTTTTCCTGTTATTTTATTTTGTTTCTTATAAATTTTAAGAAAACCAATTTATTTGCATTGTTTTTGCCCAACAATTTTACAACTTGATAAAAATTGATTTGGAATTGAAAAACCAATTTATTCAAAAAACACAAAACACAACAAGAAGAAGAAAAAAACCTATAATAAGCCCTTGAGTTTGTGAGACTTTTTGCTTATCTCTTCGTTCTTGATAATAATTTCAATCTATTTCGTCCTTGGCAATTCAAAATCAGGATCTTTGAATTTTTTACTATTATTAAACACAAAAACGCGCTATGGGATTTGTTGCCAGTTGTTCTTGTTCGAGTTGCCATAATCATAGAAATGCTTGTCATAGTAAATCTTGATTCCCTGTAGAAAATTTATTACCCAGGATTCTCTATTCCTTGCTTTGCTATACATGATTTTCAGTTTGACCTGCCTCAGAGTCCTGCCTCCGCACTGTGTATAGAGTATATGATGAGGCATTGAGAAAATTTGTATTATTTCTAATGGGAAACACACAAAAAGGTATCCCTCTCTTGAGGCCTAGTATAAAGTAGGTAATGGTAGGTTAGGGTAAAATTGACCTCAAACTTATGCTGACAGTTTTATCGATTTTTATTTTCCTTATAGTATCGTCGTTGTTGTTGTTTTTGTTGTTGTTTCCTCTAAGATTGATGAGCATCAGTGAATCTAGAAAATATTTGGTTGTGACACATGTTAATAATAATTTTTTTTCTGTGCGCTCTCCAAGGAGGAGGATGTCCTTTGTATGAAGGATTCCATATAGATGAATATAATGGTGCTCTAAATGAAAACAAAGAAAAAGCCTCATCTACACGAGGCAATTTAGTTTGTAATAAAATAACAATAAATGGCACGTATTACATTGTGATGCGTTAAAGTGGGATAATGATATAATAGCTAATGGGTGGTGAATTTGTGTTAAGGGACATTCATTATGTACAGTACATAGTTTTATTATTTGATTTAGGATTTTTGTAAATGTGAAAACATAATTAAAATAAAATATTACATCCTTAGGCGAAAAGGGATAAGTTTTATTGAAAAATAAATATTCAAATCGGAATTTAATAGACGTTAATATGCATCATTTTTGTTACCTAAAGAGTGAAGTAAGTACTGAATTGATAGCGGCTCTGTTATGCCAAAATTTAAGAAAAGTGTTGAGCTATTATAATTTGTTCATACAAACATTTTATGTGACACGTGGTTTGATATTAATGGACATCATCATTAACTTGGTTTGGATTTTTTCCTTATACATTTTACACACTATATAAGTCGTAAATACGACACTTTTCAAATTCATTCTTTCAGCATCCAAAATGTTAACGATTGGCTAACAAAAAAGATTTGTTTGGAAAATGGCATTTTACGAAGTGCGATGTACATTTTTAGGAAACCTTATGCAATGCCCAAAAAAAAAAGATTTTTAAATCTTATACCATTTTCGTTTATATGTTTTCACATTAAAGTCCTCTCTTTTATGTATGGCCCCTATAGAGGCAGTTCCTTTTCAGTGCTCACATAAAAGAAAGTACGGTCTAAATGAACAAGTATCGAGGGCAATTTCAATATTTAATGAACATACATTTTTTTTTGAAATTTACACACTATACTTCAAAGACATTTTATTCAATTTCAATTTGTTGTGTATATATACATACATAAATGTTTGATTTTAAAATAAAAAAGATGCTAGGATAGGACCGGCACTGATAACTTCCCATTATTGGCCTTTCAAATATTTTTTTTTGTTCGTAATAAAGAAAATTCCATTTAAGTGTACGAAAAGTATTTAATCAATAATTTAAGTTTATGTTTCTTTTGTTGAGATATTAGGGACTTTAGACTTAATAAGAGTTATGTGTTATACTAGTTTGTTCATAAAAAAAACTGTTAATTGGAGTTTTCTAAGAATGTATAAGAAAAACTGCATGTAAATTCTTTTTGATTTTAGATAAGATTGTTAGCGTTATTAAATTTTGAAGGCCATCACCTCAGATGTCAAGTAAATAATAATTCGAAAACTTTATATAATAATACAAATTTCAAAGGAAACAAAAAAAAATTATAAATATAACTAGCGAACCCGACAGACTTCGTTCTGTCATAAAGATTTGTAAGGTGGCAGTTTTTGTTCCCACGTATTTTATAGTCGTGGCTTAACATTCTTTTAAACAGAACCATCACACTGGGCGTTGTGAATAAAAAATATAACTATTTAAAAGTAAGTAATCGGTTTATTGTTAATCATGTGAATCTTAATTATTAACTGAAATCAGTTTAATTATCATTATAGTGCTTTGTGATATACGATGTTTTTTGTTTGACTACTTGGCGCATAGACAAACACATCTGATGGTTTTCCAACACGGGAACAGGCAACATACAATTGAACATGTGAGAAACATGGGTTTTCTAGATTAATACCACAAACACTTAATGATTGTCCCTGGGACTTGTTTATGGTCATAGCATAAGCAAGTCGCACTGGAAATTGTAGTCGTTTAAACTCAAATGGCACATCACTTGGAATAATTGGGATGCGCTGTATAAGAACATCTTCTCCTTTATACTTTCCTTTGAGTATAGTTGTGCCGTTGCAAAGACGCGGTTAGTTTATATTTCGCAACACTATATATTGATCCAACCTTTAATTGGAAAATCCAGCGAGTTTAAAAATTCCGCTGGATAATTGACTACATCATCTTGGTTAGTAGCCGAATCAATTCATTTATATATCTTCGGTTGGCCTGTATTTGTTCTTGAATTTTGAAACAATTCATTTACATCAATGTTTTCTGACGCCTATATTGATCGTTCGCCCAACCAATCATGGTTTCTGTACTTTTGAGAAACATCTGGAAACACCTTCTGAATAAGTTCGTCTTTTGATTGTGTTAATTGACAAAAACTTCGAGGAAAGTTAATCCATCCAGTCAACATTCTGTAGGAAATTTGCCATTACCAATGTCAAGGAGTTGTTAAGAGAAGATGTTTCCAGATTGGTCATTTTGCAACTCGACACGCATATTCTTGCTAAATGAAGCACTTTGACATGCTTCCACAAATTGAAGACTCTAGACATGCACTGATTTCATCAGCTGGCGTTGATAGTGGAATCACTGGCAATGTTTGACGAAAATCTCCTGCTAATAAAATTATTGCACCACCAAATATGATATTATTGCTTCGCAGATCTTTTAAAGTTCTGTAAAATGCCTCCAAAGATTTTTTATATGCCATCGTACATTCATCCCAAACAATCAATTTACATTGCTGCAAAACCTTTGCCATTGCAGAGTTCTTTGAAATGTTACAGGTTGGAGTTTTATTGCTTTGCATATTTAATGGCAATTTTAGTGTTGAATGCTCTGTTCGACCACCTTCAAGCAAAGTTGCTGCGATTCCCGACGGAAATGCAATTTTATTTTGTGAGCGAATTGTTGCTAATATTATTGAAGTCAAAAAAGTTGTTCCTGTTCCACCAGGTGCATCTAAGAAGCAAATACCTCCAGTTCTATTATTTGTCACTTTCATAAGAGTATCAAATACATACTTCTGTTGTTCATTCAACAGTAGAAGATTTGTTTGAATGAATTCTTCGAAGTGTTGAGATCATCCAATTTTTCTCGTAATTCGTAATCGTAACTGAAAGCAACTCGATTCAAACTTGAGCGATCAATTGTTGAATATCGCGCCCGCGTTTCACGCGTTTGTGATATCCGAACTCTTTCACGTTCAATTTGATCTTTACGTTCTTGTGCAGTAAGATTCGATCGGTTATTAGTTTGTTTTGTAGCAGCTCGGGTTCTTCTAACTAAATTCCTTCGTCTTATAAGAGGCATATCAAATATAAATTACTTTGTCACTAAACACTTACTAAACAAACACTAACACTCTGCACAAAACACGATGCACGCATTTGTTTCAGCTGATTATCAGTTGAAGAAAGAAAACTCAGTAGGTAGGATAACAGAAGATCCAAGAAAAACAACAGCAAATCGACATCAAAACTTTTTTTTGTTTTTATTTGATATGACTCGAAATCAAATTCTTTAGCCCACTTCGTTTTAGCTAGAAAACATTTGTAAAAAAAGAAAAGGGCTGTTTTTATGGTTTTTTCTGCAATAATTGTTCAAACCGTTAAAACCATCCTTGGACAACGAATATTTAAAAAAAAGAATTGGCGAAATTGGTTCAGGAGTTTCTTGAGTTATGCGGTAGCCAACACATTTTGCGATTCATTTTTATATAGAAGAAGATTATCAGACACTAATAATTATGATAATAATTAAAGGGCTAGATATAGTGAGAAAAAAAACAATAGAAACTAGAATTTTTGAGCTATTATTTTGGTTTTATAGGTAGTGGCTTTCTTACAAAAAGCGCATTGTCGGGATCTAAAGGGAAGTTTAAACACTCGTTTCAGAAAAAAACCTCAGTAGTTTTTTAACTTCTTCATTTTGCTAATTATAAAAAACTTGAGTCACATAAAACAAAGCTTGTTTAGAAGTTGACTCCTACAGTTTATAAAGGATCTTTTTTTAGGTATTATCTTTTTGGCAATACTGGTTTAAACAGCTTACGCACGTTTGTTGTTTTGTTTCACTGTCAAACATCTTCAGTTTAGTCTATAATTAACTATGATTCGTCTTACAAATAACCAATGCTTGAAAATTATTGAATTTTATTATCAAAATGCGTGCTCTGTTAAGAAAGGTTATCGCGAAAAAATTGTGTTCAGCGATGAAGCTCATTTTTGTCTCAATAGGTACGTAAATAAGCAGAATTATAGATTTTGGAGTGAATATCAGCCAGAAGTATTGCAAGAGCTACCAATGCATTCAGAAAAGTCACAGTTTGGTGCGCTTTATGGGCTGGTGGCATCATTGGACCGTACTTTTCCAAAAATGATGCAAATCGTTACGTACCTGTCAATAGTGAGCGCTACCTTGAGAGGATATACAATTTTTTTTTGCCCAAAATTCAAGAACTTGGCTTGCATGACGTGTGGTTTTAACAAGACGGTGCTACATGCGACACAGCACACGCAACAATGGACTTATTGAGAGGAGTGTTCGGTAAACATTTTATTTCACGTTCGGGACCTAGATCGTGTGATTTATTGTCTTCAGACTATTTTTTGTGGGGCTATATTAAAGATCATGTCACAGACAAGCCCGCTTCAATGTGTGCATTAGAACACAACATTCTAGCATTTATTCGTAAGATACCGACTGTAATTTTAGAAAGAGTATGCCAAAATTGGATCAGGGGATGGACCATTTAAAGTTTAAAGCGCAGTCAAGGTCAAAATGGCATGAAATATCTTTAAACATTAAATTATTTGGACCGTACTATTTATTTAAATAAAGATTTCCACTTTATTTTTTTCGGTATAAATTCAACCACTTGCACAAAATGAAACTTTGGATTTTATTGAAAGTCTTATCTCCAATACCCTGATGTTACTATTTGTGGTTCTTGAAATCTGGCTGACATGACAAGGCATCCCAAACGTACGAACATACATATGAAGTAAGCTTTTTTTTAAAATTGGATTAATATCTGAACAAAGGTGAATACAGACATTTTCGGCCTTTGGACATCATTTTAAAAATGTTGTATATATTTTTCGATCAATGACAACATTACACCTTTTTTAGTTCTCAACGAACTTTTTTCTCCATCTTATTTATTTATTTTTTACATCTAGTAAAAAATAATATGTGAATAACTGAACACATAAAATATCAATATTGTTAAAATGCAATTTTTCTGATAAATTTTATTAATTTAAATGCATTTTTAAACCAAGTATCATTCCATTTATAATAATGGCAAAGTTTTTACTTTTCAAATGTCAAAAGTCAAATAGTGCGCGTTTGAAAATAAATGGTCCTATTTTTAGACCCTTTGAAATTTGTTTTTCCTCTAATTACATTAGAATATGTAAAGAGGGCTTGCTACTCATGGTTTGATTTTTAATTAAGGTATTTTGAAAAAGAAAATGAAACAGATAGTATAGCAAAATAAGAGTTTCACTTAGGAATGAGAGATAGTAAGCCGGAAATTATTTATAGCTTTACTTTGAAGTTCTTAACTTTGTTTGAAGCGTCTCTTAACGTCTTGTGGCTGCTTGGTGTTAATGCCTTTATCAAATTAACAAAATAAAAATTTATAAGATATTTATGTTGATCAACTCAGCCAGTTTTTGAAATTAATTGAAAGTAGAAAAAAATAAAGTTACCACAAAAAAGTACTTTTTCTCTTAAATGCGTTAGCTGAACTTATAATCTAATCTAAATCATGTAGATGGATTTTTAGAACTAGTTATAAAAATGGTATTTCTAACTTTAGATGAATTACTTAAAACGATATTTAATAATGGGGAGAATAGAAGTGGTCCACGTGGCATGATGCTTAGTGCGTTGGACTGTCATGCCAGAGGTCTTGGGTTCGATCCCTGCCTATGCCGTCTTAAGTCTTTTCACAGGTATTGCCTCTTGCGAGGAATTGACAAATTCTCCAAGAGTAACTCTTTTCATGAAAAAGTGCTTTCTCAAATAAGCCGTTTGTTTGGCATATAAACTGTAGGTCCCCTCCAATCCTGACAACATTACTCGCACACAGGAATGGTTGCGAGTTGTAAGTCACTAGTTCTCTAAGGACTGTTGCGCAACACAATTTATTTTTATTAAATGTGGTCCACACCTGTTTTGCTGAATTTTTTTTTTGATCACCCTGTCCTATTTTTGGAGTTAATATTATGCTGATTAATTTGTTAAAAGATTAGACATTTCAAAGAAAAAATATTTTTGCAGTTATATGAGGTGAGATGAATATTATATGACAGTTATATTAAAACCAGCTGGAAAATATGACCTGCAACTCACTAATGATTTTTTTAAATAAATGAAAACAAAAACTGATAGAGCTTTATTTTGTAATTAATTGCATAGCTAGTTTCTTTATTTTCTTAAATGATAAAATTTGACTTATTGCAACAATCACTGGTCGGCAAAATTAATGTTTTTGTCTGCCACATTAACATTCTTAGTTTTAATCTCAGCTTATAATTTTGATTTTGTGTGAAAAATGCCTCTTTACAAAAAATTAAAGCTCAAAAATGGTGTTTGTAATACTTAATTTAAACCGAAAATAGTTCACAATAAAGGTGGAAAGCTTTCTTTGACGACGGATTCTTTGGGAAAGTAAAAACAAAACTTGGTTGTAAGCTTTCTTAGACGATGGATTCGTTGAAAAACAAAAACTTCTTTCATAGTCTAAAAATCTGTTTAGCATAAATGAATCAGCCATTCATTAAAATTTTGTGGACCAAGTAAGAATACTATAAACATTTCAATTTGAAACCAACGCGAATTTCATGGAAAAATAACTATTTATTAAGATAGCCTTAAATGCGACTCTCATTTAAGAAAAATCAAACTATCTGAATAACACTTGAATTCTAATTTTTTAAATAAAAAGTATAAAAACATAACCAGTTTTATGAAAAAAAAAACTTTCTATACAAATAGTTTGCCAATAACTCGGTCCTTGTTTTGTCCGAAAGGGATTGTGTAGTTTTGAGCATTATCCTCTCACAATTCTAGTTTATCGTGATAGAATTTCTATACATTAACATTATCTTAAATAAACTGTTTATTCACACAAATAAAGGTTCGCCTCATGAGAATTTCATCACTTTAAAATAACGTCCTTAATTTTTGTACTATGTACGTCTATGTAAGTGTACACAAAATAACAACAAACACTCACCTCGCATATAAATGTATGCTGTTCCCCGCATATTTCTTCTTGTTAGGACGATAAGATTGAGGACATTACCAATAATCCCCAGCGCACAGATAATGGGCAAAACGATTCCATATGATAATTCTCGCAAGGCGTCTGTTCTAGGATCCTCTTGGATTTGCATCTAAAAAACACAAAACAAAAAAGAAACAAAAAACAAATGAAAAAAAAAAAAAAAAACGAAACACAAGGACAACAAAAAATAAAATTAGAATTGTTTTGCAATAATTTCACATCATCAGGATCTAGGATATTAAAGTAAAGAAAATTCCATGAATGAATTTTGCTGCAAAATAAAGTCAACTCTCACGCTCGCTGGATAAAAGTTAAATTTTGTAACTAATCCAATCATAAGTTACAGAAGTTAATGGAATTTTCTCCTTTTTTTGTTGTTGATCCTGACAACGGCAAGTGAATTATTTTCTTCTTCCTTTTTATATTGTTGTTGTTTTGGTTTGAAACTCACCCCATTTGCTGCGGACGCATCCTCACTAATGCTACTGACATCAATCTCATCGTCACGCGACAAGTTTGCACCCCAAATAATCGAACACAAATTGGGGTCTTCTTCGGTTGTGTAGAGTCGTGTTATCATAGTTTTCCTTTTTCTAGGGGTTGGGGGAGAAGGGGGGTTGTTTTTTGTTTTTGTTGGAACTTGAAAATCAAAATAGCGTATATGTACAAATGGGAAGAAAAGAAAAACAATAAAAATGAATTTCCTAGATTTAACGTGATTTATTGCCAGGATTTAGGGGTTGCTAATTAGAGAATTCGTTATGATAATCCCGTTATGTACAATGTTCTTCAAGGGGGATGATTTTGTATCCTTCCTCCACCTACTACTCCTCCTCCTTTCGCTGTTGTTGTTGCGGTTTCTGAGGGGGTTGGATATTGTAATGGTTTTGTTGATGATGGGGAAGGAGGGTAGACTTTTGATGCAAAATTAAGACAAATGCTTAATAGTTGAGTGAGTACTTTGGGGTTGATTTTTTTTTGTTCTTCGTATTTGTATACTTTATAGGGCGCGAGGTGTAAATAACAATTATTTAATTTTCAAAGCTTTCATAGAGATGTGCTTCTGATGACGATGTTGTGGCAGTTATACGACGACGGCTTTTGTTTTCTTTGATATTTGCTGTCATAATAATAAGGTTTTTGTCCTTAATTTCCAGGATTCGGTTGATGGCATCAATTTCAATGTTGCTATTGCTGCTGTTATTATAATTATTGTTGTAGTTGTTGTATTGTTGTTGTTGTTTGAGAATGAATACTTGATATTCATCGTCATAGTTGAAGGATGTGACTTCATTAATTGGAATCTCTTTGGTATTCCATTGAGTTGATAACTGAGGTACTGATGGCGGAAGAACTTGAGCTGAGGGGTTGTCTGTCATTTTAATTGATGTTTACAATGGGTTGGGAGAGTGTTGTGACTTTCTGTGCTGTGGTTTTTCGGGTCACACACCGCCGCACCAGAATACAAAGGATTCTGAAAATATACACAAATGCATATATATTTTTGTTAATTAAATTTTGAATTGTGTGCATAAAGAGTAGTTTTCTAAGGAAAATTTGAATTAAATGATTTTCGCGAAATTCATAACTTTGTTATACAAAACAATTCAAACTACTCAAAAGTATTTAACAATTAAATTTAAAATTTTATTTTCAGTAGAAATTAAAATTGGTTCCTATTCGTCAGACTAAATAAGAAAACTTTGAAAGATTAGGAAAGTTAAATTATTGAAAACTAGAAATTTTTTATTACGCTAATTAAGAATATACATATATTTTGTTATATTCAGTAATGACAAACATTTTTTAAAAATGTCATTCAATTCAAAGCTTAAGCGAGAATTTCTTTTTCAACTAATAGATTTTTCAAAAAAAATATACTTCTTCTATTTAAGAAGATTTTCAGTTAAAGAATTTAAGTTTATTTAACTTTTCATATTTTCATGAATACCCCAATCTTCAAGTTCAAAATGATATAATTTTCGTTTTAAAATCACGAAGAAACCATTAAAGTTGATTCTCTTAGTAGTGACATTGTGATGGAAAAAAACAATAATTAATCACCTTTCATCAACAGAACGATATTTCCATTTTTATTGTCCTGATGTCTCCAATGGCAATATTTGAGGCAACAGCTGCAAACGATTCAATTTATTGTCTCAAATAATGCCAACAATTGAGCTACTGATGGTGTGGTAGGAGGTTATTTCGGGTTCATAAGTAATTTATAAAAGTGAGTGGGCGATTGTTGTAAACATTAAGAAGCATTTCAAAAAAAATATGGAATTTTGAATACTTTTATGTCTTCCCTTATATCACCATTTTGTAGTATTTTTATGATTAAATTATGGGTTCGATTTTTATAAACATTCTTATTAAGAACCTCTAAAATTATTGAACGCGAAAATAAAGGTGTAAAGGCTTTTCTCAATGAAAATTCTTATGATATTGATTGTATTAAATAAATATATACATTTTTTGATTAAATTTAAATCCATCATTTGCCTATTTTATACCTTCTTCTACGTTCCTTAAGAAGATTTCATAAACATTTAAGGAGGCAATTATTTTGTCCTTATAGATACCCTTAAAATTCACAAACAAAAATCAGTCTTAAGAATAAAAAGAGAAATTTGTTTTCTAACAACCTTCCTTAAAGCCTTAAATTCTTTGAAAATTTTGTGTTTGTTTAGTAATCAAAAAGGAAATGTTGAAGGTGGGAATATAAGTACTTTTCCTACTCTACTCACTTCAGTTTTTCTCACAAAAATAAAATCTTTTCAATTTAAAGATGCATAAAATCTCTGAACATTTATATACAAACAGAAAATGTTGCCTTCGTCATGTCCATCATTTTCTTGAATTGTTTCAGGAAAAAAATTCGATTTATATTATTTCTTAGTTTATTTTTACAAAATTTGTATGTGTGTATATTTATGTTTACAGAAGTTTATTTGCACTTTGATGTAGGTGCAGAGTGATGTCCAACATAAATCAATTTAGAGTACATTGACAAACAAAAAATTATTGTTAGAAAAACAATAATAAGAAACAAAAAGTACGTATACGCCTAAGTGTTCTTTAGGGATGTCATGCTTTTTTTGTAAAATAAGAGAAATGGAAAAATCTGACATTGAACAAATAACAATACATACACATTATTTTATTACAAACAAAGGGACATCATGTCAATATGGTGGTTAATGTCCTTTTTGACATCATGTCTAGGTATAACTTAAAACGATAAGGCCAAAGTTAAATAACAAAAAGCCAAAAATATATTAATAAGAATTTATTTGAGCAGAAATTGTAGTAAAATGATATTTCTATTTAAAGATGGCTATTCGTCTGATTGCCTAAGGTATTTTCGTCAAAATAAAAAGAGTGTTCTTATTTAGTCATTTATATATAACTTCAAAAATTATAACATTCATTTAAGAGTTCATAAAGTTTTGTTCGAGATATTCAAAATACTAAATCAGGTTTGAAGAAGTTTTGTATTTTTTTATCTGTGATTTAAATACTATGAAAAACGTTATATTGTTTTTAACGCAATTGTTAACAGTACAAATTTTACCCGGTTTTAGAATTTTTTGAGAATTTTCTGTCAATATTGAATCTGGTAAAGCATTTCACATTCGTGTAGTGCGGCTAAAGAAAGAATCACAGTACTTAACAGTACGTTTGAAATCGGACTCAAGGGTTAACTGATGAGCATTAGTAGAAGTACGGATATTACGGTCGAGTTATCTGAGGGTAGGAATGTAACTCCCTATTGCACTACAGCTTTGCTTTTAAAAATAACGACACAACTGCGGCAGTGTTCAAAATAAATAATGATCTCCTATCATTTTTAAAGCTCCCTTTTTAATTTTATCCAAGAGACTCAAGTACGTTACTTATACTCGTATTTTGGCGGAATTAAAGCTTCGTATATTTTAGCCAGGTCAGAAGGGGTTGAAATCTTCGTGCATCGTTGCAGAAAACCTAAACATTTACCAACATTATTGGCTTTGTCAAATATGTGATCACTCGACAACATGTGATTTGTGATGCACATATTTAGAAAGAAATCTATTCAGCCTTCTCGATGCAAGTACCACCCAGGGATAGTGGCATTCGGGGAGGCTTGAGCTTTTACGTCAGAAGACAGCATTGTATTTTCGACACGGTTTTTATATCCCATTCGACAATGCTGTCAATATCAGAATTAAATGAGCGTATTATACGCTACCGTCCACAACTAAAGAACAAGAATGAAAATCTTAAAACGAATGTGAAAAGCTGAGAGTATTGTCATTAGCGAAACAATTTAGTGGGTTAGAAATTTCAGCAAAATATCATTTATAAAAATAATAAAGAGCGTTGGAGACAAAACGGAGCCCTAAATTAAACATCACAGAACATCAATAGATCAATTTTATGATCTGGTGGAATGAAGCCGCTCAAGCGTGTACTTTCAAAATGCTCGTCGTTCGGATAGAACGCCCCGAAAATTAAATTGTTGGTTGAAGATATAGCTCTTGCAAGGTAACCTCGAACGAGTTTTATCACGAAATTATCAATTCTGTTGATTCGAGCCAGTTGGTATAGTACCTCGTTGGAATAGTAATGCACATAAGAAGACTCGGCTGTTCGATATAAGCCGGTACAGCGTCGTAAACACTGCCGCTCGAACACCCGAAACTTCTCCATCTGGGAAGGGGCAACGTTGAACCACGCAGGACAACCATAAACGATCATTGGCCGTATGAGGGCCATGTAGAAAATTACCTTCACTCTGGGGTCAAGCCGACTGCTAAAAAACAGACGTTTCGTCAGAGCGAAGGCTCCTCTGGCCCTGGTCAGAGCAGCATTTATATGTCTGTCGAAATATAAATACTGATCTAACCAGATACCGAGGTACTTCACTACACATTTGCTCGCTAATGGCTGCCCGTGAAGATCAACGATGACCATCTTGCGCCAATTCTTATACGTATCCCTCGTGGCCCTAGCCAACGGAGTCCGGAACAGAATTGTCTCTGACTTCTGGACATTTATTTTTAGTTTCTAGTCGTCGCAATATCGCTGAATCTTGTCGAAATCACGCTGCAAGAGAATTCTAACAACTTCAACCTTTTGGGCCGTTCTGTACGCAATTAGATCGTCGTCGTACGCAATTGCCTTTGTATAACTACCTATCAAATCGCTGGTGTAAATGCTGAAGAGAATCGGCGAATTCACCGTTCTTTGTTGAAGACCATTTTTAATTGAGAATGTTGTGGTAGAAGTTACATTGACACTTTTGATAACAAACTTTCTACCGTTAAGCATATCATAAAGTATATACAACAATGGCTTGCTTATGCCAAGTCTGCTCAGTTTTAGGTAAAGACCCTCTAACCATACGGTGTCAAAGGCCTTTTCCAAATCAACCAGAAAACAGCACCTGTGCATTGTCGTTATGATTTATTCCATTGGATATCAGAAACGAGTTTAGACGCAGCATGAATTGTGTCATGACCCGCCTTGAACCCGAACTGTTTATCCGGAATTATTTTGTTGTCCGCTGCCCACTTAGTTAGAGCCCTATTAATGATCTTTTCGAAAACTTTGCTGATGCTCGGAAGAAGACTTATCGACCGAAGATTTGACGGGTTGGAGTTGTCCTTTCCCTTTTTCGGGAGAGGATGAACCACAGCGGTCTTCCAATGCGCTGGATAATATGCATTATTCAGTGCATTATTGAAGAGTGTGGTGTAAATGTCAATTGCTTCAATCGGTAAATGTCTTAGTACAACGTTGGATATACCATCGACACCTGCTAACTTTTTAGTTTTTATTGAGTTGAAGATGAGCTGATGCTCAACCTTCGTCACTAACAAGGGACTTGGTCCCATTTGCTCGTCGATTATGGCATTTGCCAAGGAATCGTCATTGAACCGCATGAAACCACGGTTCTCAGATCGCCAATGTGTGATATCATTTCGAAGGTAAAAGTGATTAAGTAGGGCTCTGTTTTCCAGGTCGTGGTTGGGGCGAATGCTAACATTCAATTGGTACACTTGCTGGAAAGCTCCCACCGCCTCCACTTTTTCCTCCAGATCTTTAGCTATGTAAAAGTCATCACTTGGCTTCCTCTGGATCTATTTTCGCTGTCATGAGTACGTCTCTGCTCTCTTCAGTTCTTTGGAGTTTCAGACACGGAAGGTCATTACCGTTTATTTCCTGAATATCTTGTTGATTTTGTGGAACATTCTAGGGTCACTTGAATTAATTGACCGGATCTTGCGGTCCCAGTACTTGTTAATTGATAACCTGTAGTTCTCCTTAATCAACAGATTGACATTTTTTATTGACGATTTCAGTGTCCTAACCTCCAAGTCATGTGGGTCTGTAAGTCGTCTGTACAAGTTTTTAAGTCTTGTCAGTAAGCCACTCTTGTGCCTACGTAGTGCGTCAATAGTCGCGTTTCTGTAAGCGTCCATTTGGTCCCGTTCTTTGTACTTTGGGATTGTCCGTTCCATCGTTCGTTTTATTGTTTCGTCCATCTGTTGTAAGTGTTGGTCAATTTCTGTATTTGTCAGGTTTCTGTTGTTTGGTGAGGCTATGTCACTCGAGCGAAGTTCTCTCGCTAGGGCGTTGGTGAAACGAGGCCAACGCATCTCACTGTAATTATAAGAATGCGTTGCAACGTATTCCTCCAACTCCACGCGTTTGTTCGGAATCTGCACTAAAGCATCCAGTCCGCAGTGACCACTGTTGTACTCGACTGCCTGTAAGCAGTTTCGAGGGTGATTACCCACTTTTTCTGTTACTGTCAGTCTGGTGTCGTAGAGAAAAAGATCCAGAAAGGAGCCGCTTCTTGAATACGACGGCTTTTCAGTAGCCAGCAGGACGACGCCATATTCAACGCTGTAAAGATTCATCAAATTAAAAAGATGATTACCTCTGGGATTACTATGTTGATTTCCCCAATCTTCATGTTTTGCATTGAGATTACCGGCCAAGATGAAATAGTTTTCTTCTAAGCTCAGTTTAAGTTCTCTAAAAAGAATCTCGAGTTCTGATACAAAGTAAGTAATCTGCGGAGCTCCAGTCGCAATCATATACATCCGCTTCCCTTGAGAGAGAGAGATGCATACAACGCAAACTTCTAGCGTCTTGAGTTTCGCAATTCATTGTTGTATATGACTTTATAATTAATGCCTTTTCGTATACCCTTCACGCCAAGGATATTACTACCTAAGCTGCGTCTAACAATAATTTTGTTACTTAAAAGCGCAAATGGGGGAAAATTAAGGACACCATCATTTGTAAAGATAAACACTGCAATATTTATCTAAGAAGTTTGATAACAATTACTAAATGTAACTGTTATCAGTGAAACATTCCCAATTAGTTCTTTTTTACCTTATAATTTTATTCTAAGTAGTGAATCAAGTTTCGTAACTCAATTAAACATTCGAAATTAGCTAACCACTTTAATGATGCAGCACTTAATTATTATTTGACATAATATCACTTCAACATTCCATACGAAAAAATAATAAGAGAGATAAAAATAATCACCTTTTAATCTCATATTAAACGTTCAGGGGCTTTTGTGTTGTTGTTGTTGTTGCGTCTGCCGCTGTTGTGCTTTCAACATCTGGTGAGGCTTATTTTCCGCTTTTGATTTTCGATAAACAAATCGATATTATTTCTATCTTGTTGTTGTGTATGAAAATTCTCACATATACTCCTACATACGCCCACACAAAAACACAACATAGCATAAAGGACTTCCGAAATAAACAAAAAACAAAATGAAACAAAAATTACAACCAAAAAGGATGTTTGGCAAAAACTTTCGCCCATCCTTAAATGTATATTAATTGCCCCCCAATGGTTGAGATTAATGAAGTGCCTTCTGAATCCTCATTGCAAAAGTTTATGCTTTGCAAATTATAAGCTCGAACGTTATAAACATAAATAATTGTTATCTAAGCCAAAACAGCAGGATTCAAATTCAAAGAAGGATTTCAAGATTATTATTTTAGTTGTTTATTTTTTTGCTACGCATTTTTTTTCTGATTTTTTTGTGACTTAATTTATTTTTTTTTTCTTGCAAAATATCACAATAAAAAAAAACTTTTGAAATACTTCCGCATTTTTGTTCCTTATTCTTTAATATACCTCCGTCCGGTCCGGATGAATACCTAAACATTCTTTTTCCTTATTTTGGTTAATATAAGGAATGACGAGGGAATCTTTAAGTTTTCGGTCATGACACTGAGAATTTAGATTGAACGAACCCTCCACCAGCCTTTAGAGTGAATAAATTGTTGGGGTAGCTCCAAATAGAGAAGGCTTATAGCCTGGACTTAAATCTTTTTTTTGTTGATGATATTGAATTTTTTCAACAACAAAAAATTGAAAAAAGGAAAAATTAATGGAATCATAAATAAAAACCTACTCGTACTACCACCTCAGTGTATATTATGGTATAGAAGACCATTTGAATCACTTAAGAAAATTATTAACAAACTGTTTTGGTATGTTAAGTCTGAGAGTTTGGAAGTTATATGGATGAAGTGACATTTTTGTAATAATAACAAAAAGAAAGAAACGAACATTTTCTAGGTCATGAGCGTAATGTTGAATTTATTACTTTTTTGTCGGTTTATTATTTTGTATTTTATTAGAGCGTTGAAATGGTTTTGGCACGGCATAAGAATAAAATTAAGACGTTTGGTCAAGGAAAATTGAACAAAATTGTAGTTTTATTATGTCGAAGGACCTTAAGTGGTTGATTCTTGTATAATCAATTTCATTAAGAGAAATATATTTTTTGCTGTTTAAAAGGTAATTTAGTTACAATTGAATACATTTGACATGAACGTAAAAACGTAGATAAGGTAACTATGAAATTTAAGATTGTTATTGAATATTTTTTGTTGTTGTTTAGGTTTTGGGTATCTCGTGGCATTCCTTAAAGGTTGAACAATACTCAAATTTAAAAGAATGTTTAAGGATATCAAAAAGGGTTGTTTTTTGTCCTTTTAAACCCTTCGACTTCTCTTGAATAAAATAGGTATACAAAAGTAGAGAAGAAGACATATATAAATAAATATATATACCAGGTATCGGTTATAGTTTGGAATATGAAATGAGAAAATAAAAGGAAAAATGCTCTTATAAAAATAATATAGCTTTACATAATAGAAAACATTTAACTTTGTATCAAAAACAATTAGTCAAATTTTTGAAATAATTAACCTTTTAAAAAGGAGCTGTATTGAAACTACCTAAAGCTTAATTGCTTAGATAAATTAATTTAATTATTAATTTTGGGAGAAACCTTTGCACTTTATTTTCTTTAAGAAATAAAATGCACGACTGGATCACACAAACTTGCTCTATTTTAAGATTAAAAATTGTATCTGCAAAAAAGTTTGTCCCTAAAAACATATTTCAATTTATTAAAAAATGATGAACCTTTTGGAAGAATTCGAATTTCAAAAAAAAAAAATGTTTAATAGTTTTTTTTAAATCAAAAATAGAAACAATGACATTTTAGGTTATCAAACATTATTAAAACCGTAAAAGAGCTTCTTCAGAGAAATTATTGAAATCAGTTTATTAGTTCTTGAGAAAACTTATAAACAAAATAATGGTTCTATGGAAGTTTACATTTCTATAGAAATGTACAAATATTTTTGTTTGTATTGAAAGAAGCGCCAAATCACGAACAAATAATTAGACAAAATTTAATAAAAATCTATTGCTTCGTTTTTAAAAATATTCCAATTTTCGATTTTTATTTGTTTGTTATTTTTTGTCTTAAAATACAATTTAAAAAACGCCTAGCACGAATATGATCAAGACCTTAACGTTTGAACTCGAGGACAGGCAGGCGGACGGAATAGAGGGACCCAATTTTTAAAACATCTCCACTTTTGTAATGTCATATTTGATTAAAATCTGGAGTTCAACATTTTTAACGAATGCAATACTTGCCTTCATGTTCAATCAATAAACGTTGTATAGATACCTAATTTTCCAGATTTCATTTCACTATTAAATGTTTATTATGTAAGCAAATATTATTTTCAAGAGAAATTAGTTAATTTTTTCTTTCCAAAACAAAGGTATTCCTTCGAAGATGTAAAATGATGATCAGCTAAAATTTCAGTTTTTTTGTGACTGCATGTCCTCGAAAAAATTCCATATTTTTGGTCTTGAACTAAATCGCAAGAAACTTTATAAATATAATCCTAAGCCCTATAAATATAATCTTATAAGGAATGTTTATAGCTACTGGTCTTTTCGGGTTTTACATTCTTTTTCTGGATAGAAGCAAAAATTGCAAATATGTGTTGCGTTAATTATTCTCCGATTCTTGAAATAAAATAAAACACTTAAACTCGTCCCTAAGACTAAAAAATTAAAAATTTCCAACAATATTTTGAATACGATGAAATAGTTTGATTTCAAAATCTATTTTTGTGAACGAGGTTTTTAGTCGTTAACAACTTTTTACGAATTTAATAGCATTTCTTAAAAGTTTTATTTCTTATATAAATACAAATTCGTAGAGAATAATCTTCGGCAAACGATTTAAACACTCAATTCGAGCTTTTTCAAGTACAATTTTATTCGATAAAAAGAGGAGAAATATTAAGCGAAGGCTGTATTTATAGCTTCAAATAATTTATGTATTACATAGCTTACGGGAAGGTCATACGATTAGAGTATTTAACAATTGTTGGAGAATTGTTAATGCATGTTGTTAGTACTAAAAAGTAACGAGTTTGCACAAGGACAAACACAGGGTGTTTTTTAAAATAAAATGCCTACAAATTGGATGAATGAAACAAATTTGAAAGCAATGTCCTCTATCATTCACCAGATATCAAGAACCGAACATCAATTTTTACCAATTTTGCGTACTATTTTTTATAAAAAAGCTGATTTAGATTTTTACACAAAAATAACTGAATGTTAAAAACCATATTTTTATAAAATAAATTTAATTTGAAGCCTATATTTTATATTTTTGAAAAGATATTTGTGTCGAAAATCAATTTTTACGAAACTTTTAGTAATGCTTTTTTAGGTTTTTATTTTTGTTAAGAAACTATTAATTCCATTTTTCTTAAAATTGTATTGAATGTTGAAAACAATATTTAAAAAAAAAATAAGTTTGATGCAAATATTGTAAGAAGTTATTCGAGTCGAAAATCAATTTTAAATAACTTTTATACATGTTATTTTTGTTTTTACTATTTGTAAAAAAACTGTCAATTCGATTTTTATCAAAATTACTAGATGTCAAAAATGTTATTCTTTTTTGCACAAACACAAAATTATTTTGGAGACAAAATCACTTTTTATTCGTAATAATTTCGAGGTGAAAATATTTTTGTTCAGCTTTTTTTTTATTTATAAAAAGAAAATCGTTAATTGTATTTTTTTCCAAAAATATATTTGCTTGGTATCACGTTGCAGCATATAATAAAAAAAATTAATTCAAGTCTCTAACGTCATTGGTTCATGAGATATTTAGGTTTAACCAAAATCTTCACTTTTTTTAAAACTGCTATGGTAAAAAAAACCACCCACACAATTATTCTTGAGAGCCCTTTCTGCATTATTATCTGTACAACAACATTTATTTGAAGTCGATATATCTTTTGGTTCTTGAGCTAGGCACTATAAAAAAACGTCGCAAATGTACGGACATACCCACGCACGCACAGACATCTTTCTAAAAATAATTTATTTAGAAAAACTAATTGACTGTTTTTTTTTTCCAAAATTTTTTTTTTTGACAGGAGGAAATCTTCAAAAGACACTTGGCAGTATTCGACACCAAGTAGAGTGGGACTCTTAACCACTAAAACCACCTCTTTATAAGGACCAATCTTGAAGGATCGACTTCAGATTTTTCTTACTTAACTTTGTACAATCACTTTGGGGGAAGTTTAAACTTTTAATACTTTCACATGTTTTTTTTTAAGACCATAAGCTTATCAGGCTTGGTTCTTCTCAATCTCCGAACATGGTTTCTTATATTCGAAACGGACTCCATTCCAGAATTAGTATGACTTCACAGTTTTTGGTTGTGCATTTTTTAACAACTTCTGTAACCATTTCTATTTGTAAGTCACGATGTAGATCGGTATTTCTTATGTACCAAGGTGCATTAACTATTCCACGAAGGACTTTGTTTTGGAATTTTTGGATGATTTCGGTATTTGTTTTCTTTGTACAGCCCCATAATTGGATTCCATAGGTCCAAACAGACTTTAGTGCTTGATTATACAGCATTATTTTGTTTTGGATTGATAAATCAGAGTACATTTTTCTATGTTTCAAGTTTAGTTCTTCTCTTTTCTTTTTGATAAGCTCTTTCCACTTTAGCATTCAATCCAAAGTCATATCAAGGTATTTGGCCGTACTGGCGGAATATTGGAATATTTTGTATATTTTTATTTGTAAAGTTTATATGTGAAGATTTTTATTTCATTGAGTTTGATACGACATTTTTCGGTCCAAGCTCTCACTGTGTCGACGGCATTTTGAAGCCTTAGAGACACATTTGTCGGTTGCCAAAATTGCGGTATCATCTGCAAAAGTAGCCATTATGATGTGATTACCAATTGGAATATCCCTTATGTATAGTAAATACAGGGTAGGACCTGGGACACTTCCTTGTGGTACACCGGCTTCTATTTTCTTCAATTCCGAGTATTCTTGATCGTACCTTACTCTAAACAATCGGTCTGAGATTTACGCAGTTTGTACTCAAGTCTCTCATGCCAAACCTTGTCAAAAGCTTGAGCAACATCTAAGAAAATAGCTGAACATACTTGTTTTTCTTCTAATGCTTTTTCTATTACATCCGATATTCTATGTTCAATGAACTTGGTCTATCGTGGAATATTTAGTTCTAAAGCCAAACTGATGGTTTGGGATAAACCTTCTTTCTTCTATTATTTTGCAAAAAAATAAAACCCTAAAAATCATTATTAAGAATTATAAAACATTTATTTTTGAATAACAGGACAACGAATACAATTATGTACTTTATATTTCATAATATAAAATACATGGGCGCAAAATTTTAAACTATCTCATTAAAAATTGTATTATTTAAAATAACTGAAAGCCTACTTTGGAAAATCCATGTGGCATCTAAACAATTATTTTTGTAAAAACAGTAGAAGGAATACTACAGTAAACAGCAAGAAATTTTGCTTTGTTTATTTTCACGAATTGTCACTTTTAAGACATGTTTGGATTTAAAAAAAATACAATTAACAACTTACTAGTTAGCATAATACACTTACTTAATTGCAAAAATTTTAGCAAATTGCTAACTAGTAAATTGTCTAACCCATAAAAATGGGTTGTTTAAACTTTTGTGCCATAATTTTTAAATTTTGGTGGAATTCAGAAACAATCGCAATTAATTTCTTAACCTAACTAAAGGCGTTTGTTTAGATTTATTTTAAATTGCCAGAGAAAAGATTATAAATTTTCAGTGCAATAATTACTAACTTCCCATAGGAAGTTATTGTAATTTGTCCGATTTGTCAAACGGAAAATTTTGACTTTTCCGATGTTTAAAGGTCCATAGAGTCGAAATAAAAGGTTTCTAGAAAGATGTCTGTGCGTGCGTGTGTACGTACGTTCCCGACGTTTTTTTCGTCGTCCATAGCTCAAGAACCAGAAGAGATATCGATTTCAAATAAATTTTGTTATACAGACAATAAGGCATACAGATGCAAAAAGGGCTGTCAAGAAAAGTGCGTAGGTGGTTTTTTTTACCATAGCAGTTTGAAAAAATTGTGAAAATTTTGGTTAACCCTAAATATCTTACCAACCAAAAACGCTAGAGATCGAATTGAATTTTATATACTATATTGTAACGTGATATCAAAGAAATATATGTTTTGAAAAAAATCCATTTAACCGTTTTTTTATAAATTAAAAAAACTGAAAAAAAAAAATTGTCACCTCCAAAATTTTACGACTAAAATATGATTTCATCTCCAAAACAATTTTGTGCAACGAGAGTAATTTTGTGCAACGAGTAATGTTTTTGACATCTGACACAATTTTGAGAAAAATAGAATTTACATTTTTTTTTTTATAAAAAATAAAGATCTAAAAAAAACATTGCTCAAAAATGGTAAAAATTGAATATCAATTCAAATATCTTTTCAAAAACTTAAAATTTAGGCTTCAAACTAATTTTATCGTATGAAAAATATTGTTTACAACATTAGGACAAACTTTGCGAAAAATCGAATTGACAGTTTTTTTACAAAAAATAAAAACCTAAAAAAAATGTATACAAGTTGGTAAAAATTGATTTTCGACGCAAATATCATTTCAAAAATTTGAATTATTGGCTTAAACTAATTTTATCTTATAAGAAATATTGTTTTCAATTTTCGATAAAATTTTTAAAAAAATCGAACTGACAGTTTTTTACAAAAAATAAGACTCTAAACAAAAACAATACTAAAAGTTGGTAAAAATTTTCTTTTACTTTCGACTCAAATTGGTTATCAAAAATTAAAAATATTGGCTGCAAACTTATTTTATTTCACAGATAATATTGTTTTCGATATTCAGTAATTTGTATATAAAAATCCAACAGTCCGTTTTTTCAAAAAAAATAAAATCTACAAAAAATAGTACGCAAATTTTTGGTAAAAATTGATACGAGTACATATATACAAACTTTTAATCAAGACAAATGGACTGACAGGATAGGAAGTTATCAGTGTGGGCCGCATCCCAGCCTCTTTTTTGCAAAGATATTAGTGTCCAAATTTTAATGATCAAACAATATTTAAAAAAAAAATTGTTAAATTTTTCAAAAAGGAAACAAAAATTGTTTTACAAAAAGTGTATATTAGTTGAATTTCTTTTGAACAGACTAAATCGATGCCATAGATGTCCAAGCGAATTGACTTTACTAGATTTAAAAAAAAAAGATACTTAAATCTGTTTTGATTTTAGCTATAGGTATGTTGGATCTTATTTTGCTATCACTTTTGAGCTTCTAACTATGATTTTTGGATAGTATTTAAAATTTGGAACAATTCAAACATCCCGAAAAGCTTAAAAGATTATAATTAAAGAAATTGGTCATTATCAGTCAAATTCAGAACTACTTCTTAAAGGATACTAAATATTTTACTATCTATTTTTATATTTTAGAAGAAGAGGAACGGACCTAATAACGTCTATATAATGAATAATCTCCAAATTAAGGATAATCTTTCCCAAATTAAAGATCCCTATTTCTCATTATATGACCCAAGTAAATATACTTAAGGGCTCTTCATTTACATACATAAGTGTTAATGTGTTCATGAACATAAGCAAAGTAAAATATTTATCTAACTCAACATAAATTAATTTTGTTCTTCTCTACAAAAATAAAAACAAACAAAAAATAGAAAATTATTTATTTTATTTAGCACGTGAGACAAAATTTATTGTTGACATTTCCCTACCGAGTTCTAATCTACAATAAAAATAGGCAGTTAAACCGTAATCCACAATCAAACTGTTCGTAATTCATTAGCATATCTATTCTAACAATCTCTCCTAAAACAAAACAAAAAAATAAAGAAAAATAAAGCAATAATTAAATTTCATTAAACAAATTTTTCTGCTCGTATAAATAGAGGTCAAAGCTTCCGTATACCACAATTGTTCGTGCATATTATATACGCACATAAAATAGGGGTTCGTATTAAAATATATTGGTGTAATTAGTGGAGGTATAATAATTCAACAACCACCTCCCATCAGGTCATTCCACCCTCTCTCTAACATCATGTCTAGACAGAGAACCCGTAGATAGAAAGAGGTGTGTACAACTTTTCATCAGCATGCAGATGCAGATACATTTAAGTGTATAGCATTCAAAGAAGTGTTTTTAAGATACGACACGACCGACACGACGAGTACTACTTAACTGATGGATCAACCTGTCGACGATTTATAGGGGTTAAACTTATTTTTAAACACCGCCAGAGGATACATTAGGAAACACAGCATGTAACTCTAGTACCGCAAGGATTCTCAGAAAGTCAATTTTATTTCTTTATTTACGAGTTTATTCATGGAGATGTTTTTTTTCTTTTCTTTTCTTTGTTTTTATTCCATTTTTGGAAAAAGTGCTTTTTTGTCTTATCATGATAATTGTTTTAAGTACTTTTCCAACGAAATGACTTGAATAGATATAAAATTAAGATTAAGTAAATTAATGATAAAACGAATAAAAGTAAAATAAAAACATATAAAATTGTATGTTTTTATATTTTCTACAGTGTGTTCCCAAATGAATTAAAAGAAAAAAGAAAATTGAGATACATCACATAAAAATAAACAAGAAAAGGAAGGAAAACAAAAAAATAACACCAAACCCAAGCCCTTTTCTTATTCTAGTTAACAACTTAATTTAAATGCAAATAAAAATAGGAAAGGGTCTACATGTCGTATACTCACTATTTTCGGTACTATAAAATACCGAAAATTGGGTAAAAATATTGCTTTCAAACTCAAAATACGTAGGGATTATTTTCTTTATGTGTATACATTATAGTTCAATAATTTTTTTTTTGTTATTTGAAACTATGTGTGTAAAACACTCTTTGGGGATAATCCTCTTTAGATAGCTTTTGCATAAAATTCAAATATACTAAAAAAAAAATTAATTTTCTTGCTAAAAGTCACCTCAAAAATTAGTGCAATTAATATTAATATACAACTAAACATTTGTTGAGTGAAGAAAAATTCCTGACAGCTCATATTTTGGGAAGTGAAGTAGTCCTTATTTTGTGTGATAGTATTTTTGAATAAAACATAGGTAAAACAAATTACAGCTTTAAATTATACCAATTTTAAAACTGTCATTCTGTGAGAAAGAGATTTTAATTAAATATCTGTAACAGATCTACAAACCTCACATTGACTATTTATTTGACATTTCATATTTCTCAATTTTTTCTAAAATTATTTTATTATAATTTTTTAAGGTGGTTTAAAAAAATAGGTAGCATTTTAATACCAACAAAGTCAAACTAAATAAAGAGAAATAAATAATCAATTTGAAAAAAAAAATGTATTAAATTAAATTACTAATAATATAATAACAATAATTTTAAATAAATATTAAAATAAATAAAAATGTATGAAAAATACGAGAAAAGGATTTGTTTGGTAGCTTTTATTTATTTATTTAATTTTTTTTTCGTTTTATATGAAAATTTGAACAATTCTTATGAATAAATGCTTAAAAACTACTTAACATCTGTTTGAATATTAGCTGTTAGAAAACATTGGTTTGAATTTGAAATTCTTAAAATTGTTATTTGGGTGGAATTAAAAGAAAATAAAATGCATTGAATATTTTAAGAATCTGATTATTAAAGCTATGAGCGCCATAGTTTGATCTGCTTAAAGTTGTATTAAGTGGTCTTTTGAGTCGTATGCTCTATTGACTGAATCTTAATTTTTAATTTTTGTTTTTAATATTTGTTGTTCTACAAATGAATCTTATTCGGCTGGTGGTGTTAGTTTATTTAGAATTTGAGGTTACTTGTCTCAGTTGGTCAAGCGCTGATGTATTGAAACTAATTATTAATTTATGCGATGCCATCTTTAACTTTGTTTGCATATACAGACTTAAATCTGTAAGTAGTCTTTTGTTCTTGGAAGAGTTAGGAAATTATTTAATTGCTGAAAAGGCTGAAAATTTAGTCATTTTAGGTGATATCAATATTGATATTTTGGTTTCAAACTCTATTTCTGATTCCTATTTTGCCTTATCAGCTCAATACGGTCTTTCGTCTTTCATAAACGATATAACTCTAACTCTGATACTTGTTTAGATGATGTTTTAGTTCGACTTAAAAGTAATTCCCTAAATCAGTGCTATGGTCTCAATTTTGATCTTAATATTACAGATCACTGTATGACTGGAATTTTGAAGGGTGTATAACTACCAAGAGGTACAGTACAAACTCCCTTAATTCTTCTTACAAGAAAATAAGGTTTGATCTCCTTAACAATGCCTTCAGGTTTCAGTACTGGGAATCTGTTTACTTTGAAGAAAATGCGTCTTCAGCCTATGACTCGTTTATAATGTGCCTGAAAGGCCATGTAAGATGTTGTCGTCGTGTACTTGTTCAATAAAAATCGAATGTCAGACTTAAAAACGGGGTAAGCAATGACCATTTAAAAAAAGTAAAACTTAAAAATAAACTGCGATCAAAATGTTTAAAGCATCCACTAAATTCTTCATTAAAAAAAATCGATTTAAAAAATTAAATAAAGAAGTTAATAAGGAAATTAAAGACCGTCGTAATCGATATTATTTTAATCATGTTCAAGAATCACTTAGCAACCCAAGAAAAGAATGGAAAGTGATTAATAGAATCATTAACTCTTCAAACTCAACATTTTCGGTTCCAATCGTTCTAAATTATGGGGGTATTGATTTGATAGATCCTACAATGATTGCAAATATTTTTAACAATTTCTTTTGTTCCACTGGAAGCATGTCTTCTCTTTCTGCTAATAATACTTTGTGCGATCAATGCGATTCATTTGCTTTAAATGGAAACACTTCTTATTGCAGGAGCTTTGTTTTTGGCCAAATAACTGGTCTAGAAATCTTAAAGATCATAAACAAATTAGACAACTCTAATTCATAATATTTATTTCATTTATTATTACTTCAGCAAAACAAACATTTTATTTTTTTCTATTGTTTTTCAAAGAAGGAACATTAATAAGAAGGAGCAGAATATTTCCACTAGGAAAAAAACGGAAACACAAACGCAAAAACCTTCTTTGAATTGGTTTAATTCTCCTTTCGTGTATAAATTGATATTTTTTTAAACTCATGGTCTTACATTTTTCAACATTTAAAACAAGAAAGTTTGTATTGCACTATTTCCTAAATAATATTTAGTCTTCTTAGCCTTAGTAGGCATTCAGATGTATTGTTATTTTTTGTAAGTTTAATTACTAGCAAGGACGAACGAAATTTTTAAGATCGGAAACAAGTAATTTAAAATAACCCTGGGGCACACCAGTGTACACAATAAACGAATCAAACATTCATTACGAAATATTACACATTAATGTTATTTTCCAAATATGATGAAATCCATCCAAAAATAACTGTTTTAACACAACTTATCAAGTGCTTGACTAAAATAAGTAAATACACAAATATACTTGTTCATGTTTCTCAAAAACTTTTTAATAAAAGAACGTACAATTAAATAAAATACAAATAGGTAATTAGTTCATAAGTTAATTTTTAGGACCTTTCTTGTGCACTCGAGTTATAAATGAGGTTTTTTAGATAATTGAAAAACTCAAACTTTATAAAGACGTGTTAAAGAGAACACACAAAGGAAATGACAAATAAACTGATTTTTTCAAAATTATGAGAAAGAAAAGATGTATTCCTTTAGTTTTAATAAAATTACTTTAAAATGTTTTCGACAATTATAAGATTTGTTTTAAGGATTTATTTTTTTCATATTATAATCAGTTTAAATTTTTCTAAGTAGTTCAAAAAATTATTTACAAAAAAGTACATAGCTTCAACTTAAATCTATAATATGTCTGATTTGATAAATATTCAGTTAAAATCAGTTTTCTGCTATTCTTCGTTTGATTAGTAAATATTCGATTCAGTAAGATATCTAAACTCTAGAGATTTTAAAGGTCTTAAATCGATATTTTGTAACCTTAAGACTTACAAAAATGTATGAGGGCAATTTTATATATGGACAAAGTTAAGGCAGAAAAGTCTAGAAAGTTAAGAACTTACAAAAAAAAACGTTATCATACAAATTCATAGAAAGTTGAAACCTAAAAAATAGCAATTCAAGTTGATTTTTTTATTCTTCTTTCATTCAAGTCTAGAGCTAATTTTTGTTTTCTAAAAACTAAATATTTTAGTAAGACATTTTCAAATAAAGAGACAAGCTTTTAGTTAAAAAAAAATGAATTGAATAACAAACTGAGATTAAGAAGTTAATTCATGTAAAAACAGAAGATTATTTTAAAAAAAAACTAGAAAATGGTGTAAGATAATATAACACATTTTGTAACAAATAAAAAATACTTCAAAAGTAACAACAAATAAGGAGAGGGGTTTGTTTTGAGGCTAAAAGAAAAATAGAACCTAATTAAATTCTGAGAAAAATGATTCTTAGATAAAATACATTTTTCTTATACACATTTATATATTTATACACAAAAATCAAGTTTCAAAAATACAAAAATTCCCAAAAAATAATTTTTTGAATTCAATAATTTAGAAAATATTCACTAAATAATATCAAATTTCAAATTAAAAAAAAAAAAAAAACAAACACAAGAATTGGTGAAAAAAATGTTTTTTTTTTTAATTCAATAAATAAATATGGAACAGTAATATTCACTTAGGTACAATTTTAAAATTATTCAATCGGATTAAGAACTTAAATATCTCAATTTAAACTTCAAATTATTAACATCACGATTTTAAAGAAATTAATTTGTTTAAACGAATTTCAGAAGCTTTTTGTGAAACTGGATTTAAATTTCTAAATTTTTCGAATTATCTATATTACTAATTTGGTGTCTTTTGTAATAAAAACTTAAAGTCTATTTTACAAAAGCAATGATTTAACATTGAATAATTTTTAAAATCTTAAATTATTTTAAAAATCACATATTTTAAATACCATAGTTCTCTAATTAATTAATTTTGATTCAAACATTTTACGTAGAAAATTTAAAATATAATATGCATTTTAGCTAAACTTTTATTAAGAAATTCGTATATCAATTTAAATTGATTTTCTTACGACTTTAAAATCTAAAACAAACATAAAAAGAAAAGAAAAATCAAGCATCACAAAATAAACTTCTGACTTTCAAAGAAAAATCTCCTCATTATTTTTGTGAGTATCTACTTAAAAGTTATAGAGGTTACTATACAAACAAAACGCAAGTAGGCGAAAATCCTTATAAAAAGAAAAACTAAAAACAATTTCGGACTCTAAAATTGATTTTGAGTTAAAACTTTTCCCATACTAATTAATTCTATATCAAAATTATTTGATAAGGCACATTTTCATATCAATTAAACCTAAAATTTAGCTTATAATCTTTCTATCAAGCACTTAAACTTTGATGTCAACAAAACTGCCTGTCAATTATTATTAAGATGGAATTAACAAAAATGTTTAGACAAATTTATTATCTACACCCACTCATAAAAATTCTTTACCAACCACCCATTAATTACGATAATGTCCTTGTTTATCATCAAAGTATTAATTAAATAATCCCTATATATAAAAATTGTATGTGTTGTGAGTGTGAACTCCGATCAAACTACTCTTTTATAAAAAAGCGTTTTCAATAATTTTATTATCTCCAACGACACGGTCGCTGGTTCTCAGCATCGGTACATCAAAATAAGCTTTACGATTAAATTAATAGCTTCCTAGAGATAATAATGATAAAAAATGATAATTTCCATTAATCATCTCAAGGGCTATCCTATCCAACTATCCATATCCTATCCATCCATTCAATTATCATGGCATATATGTAATGTAACCATGGATTATTATTCTTTTTATAAAACAAAACAAACAAAAAAAGAACAAAAACACAAACAAAAGAAAGTATCCTACTCGCATCAGGACACAGAGGAAAACTTATTGGCAATAACTTCTCAACAAGTACGAGTACAAAAAAGGCATTTTTTCTTTCTCCATAATACTCGTATTAACATATCACGTTAAAATAAAGGATGCCAGTCGTTTGTTACTGTCTTTGTCATCAGGGATCTCGCCGAGAGTCCTTGTAACTTCGTAACTTCCATATGGTATAAATGAAATGTTTGTTCTTCTTTTTGTTTCAAAATTCTGATATATTTCTCACAATATCCTTTTTACTATGTATACAATATCGAGAAAGGATACAGAGAGATACTCATACACCTACTTAAAATACAAAACAGCTGAACAAATATTATACTCAGGACTTTTAATTCAAGGATGTTATTAATTATATCTAGTACCTCTCTCTCTCTATTTCTGGATGCATTCTATGAAAGCTTAAGCTCAATCTACTTGAAATCCTACCTAAGCAATCAAAATTCTTGTCACACATTTTGAGAAAGAGAACAAAACAAAGAAGAAATAACGCGCTAAGAAACATCAAGAAAGTTTTACGTACCTACGAGACGTACAAAAAGTCGCGTCTTGTCGTTCGTCGTCGTCGGGATGATTGAAGGATGCGACTTCCCCGGAAATGCTCGTGTGTTTTTAATCCATCTTTGACCCAATTTCACAGGATATCCTTTATTTGTTTTAATCCAACAATTGTTTGTGATACGCAACTATATCCTGACGGTATAGAAAAAAGTTTTGCAATCAAAAATTAAGCACACATACAATTCGCCACCCTACTACACACCCCCACTGAGTTAAAAGTTGTTACACACACGCGTAAAGTCACTTTAAGAACAAGAACAACTTGTAACAAAATTAATTCCCAATCGCCTCATCCTTTCGCCAAGGACACCCGCTCGCTTGGCTCAAACTCCTCTCACTCTATACGCACTCACTGAATTACAATTAAGATTATATCCATTTGCTTATTTTAATCACAAAACACTTTACACACAGCGTTGAATAAATTCCCGAAGGGGTTGTTGTTGTTTCGCACTTAGGAATTAATCTTCAGAAACGAGAGGAAACCTTGACTTAAATGAAGGGTCTTCCTTATTTATATCTGATTTGGATGTGTGTACCTTCTGTGTAGAGGTGTAGAAGAAAAACACTTGTCACTCTAAGTTAGATAGTGGTAAAAATGTTGCAAGGATGAAATGAATCTAAGGGAGAGCACTCACGTCCGCTTCGGTTCGAATGAAAATTCTAACTGACTGATTAGAAGCTGATGGTGATGTTATCAGCTAGCAGACCAAAAATGAAACACCAGACTTGCCCTCAGCTGTAAAATGGGGAAAATTAAGGGTTTCCATCAAGAAATTTGCTGAATGGCTCAGGCGCAGGCGTCATTTCAGAAGACCGCCAAAAAATATTTCATTCATTGCTGAATACGTTTTGTATACGAAGGATAAGTTTTCATTCAGCATTTCACATGATGAAGAAGTTGTCCTTCAGACTTGGTATGGACTTCGGTTAAGCGTGGAAAAAGGTATGGAAAGGTGCTCCTGCTCCTGGAGATGAGGTTTGAGGTTTTTTATTTGAATTCAGTTCGAACCGGAGAGAATAATAACAGAGAGAGAGAGTGTGGATAACGACGCGTTAAATGCAAGGTCACTATCATACCATCATACCCTCTTCCAAACCCTCCTTGATGCATCAGCTATAACGGTAAGGTGGTTATACCTGCCTTTCTGTATAGGCAGACACGTCATTTTGGATCTTTGTGTTTAACCTCTTTTGGCTCTCTACATATCTGTAGATATATATTTCTTATATAGTTGTAGGTTCTATATAATATGTGCTTTATCAGAGAAGGAAGACTGGAAAATGGACAGTCGAATAATGTTTTAAAGTGAAAGGATACAGACAATTAGACATTGCTCATTTGCGTGTAAATTGGTTTATTATCCTTGAATGAAGATACAATAATAATTCCTTGAATTAAATTGGAATATATGTTAATGAGCTGTTGGAAAATAAGTGATGCTTTAGGCTCTTGATGGTTATGGTGGTGAAGCTTGTTGCTTATTTACTAGGAAGTTTAAATCTCTCTGTGTGTTAATGAAGTAGTTAATAAAATAAATGGTTGTTTTTTTGACTATGGTTTGAGTATTTTGATTCAGTAAATTTTGAGAGTAAATGGACAAAATTCCTTTTGAATCTAATGAATATTAAAATCAAGAAGTAAATAACTTAAAAATAAATTAAATTAAATTGTTTGTATGGTTTTGATACATTTAGTTTTTTTTCTATATGCCCCAAAAAATTTACAATACCAAAATATGATATTTATCGAAACTGTGTTGAAGGCTATTAAAATTAAATATTTACCTTACAGATTACAGGTTTTATAAAATGAAAGAATTTTTTTAAGTGTTTATAAAGTACATACTTTTGTTCAATAAATACGTTTATTGAATTTTCAAAAAATAAAACACATTAAACAAATGCAAAAGTTCTTATTCTTTAATATTTAAATTATACAAAAAAGTGAATTATTTAAGCAAAAATTTACGAATACTCGAATGATAATAAACTTCCTTTAAACAATTTACGCAGTGGCAGTGATTTAAAAAATACTCAAGGACTGAAGGTCTAAACAGCAAAATACAATATATTTCGGAGTAATTTGGGGTTGGTGTTTTTTTTTATAAAACCGAGCCTTGAGGCACTATAGCACTTATTTTATTTGTAAAACTATTTATCAATTTTATTTTAAATATATTTTAAAAAAATAAATTTGTTTTGATGATATAATTCATCTGTTATCATACATTTTAAACTTAATTTAAAAAATATAAATTTACTACTTTAAGAAAATATATAAAAAGATAAAAATTTTCAAGTGAATAAATTTATACGTATTGCGTATATTTCTTTTTGAAAAGCTGGTAATATTTTGGTATTGAAAAATATTTTTAAAATGTGAGTTCTAACCATTTCCCAGCTTACCCTTGAGGTTTAGACCATTTTTGTTAAAAAAGAACAAAATTAAAGCAATGTATTAAAAAATTGTATTTGTTGGATTTCTAAAAATCTGAAAAAAAGTTTGTATTCAGAGATATAAATGCCATTTTATTTGTCCAATTTTATTTCATACCAAGACACAACTCATCCCGGAAATGAAAAATACTTCTAAGCATACTTAACGAAAACAATTGTTCAAAGCTTTTTCATTTGGAAAGCTTTATTTTAGTTTAATATTAGAAGAACCAGGATAGATAGTAGACAGAAAGTACTTACTACAATCCAATCATTCCTTTTTCCTACAAGTTTTCAGCGCAAACATGGAGTTATTACGTTCAGTTAATTTTTTTTCGTTAAATTTTAAAAGAAACAAGTACAAGAAATTGCTATTTATTTCTTTCTTAAAGTCAGGGTCTAACGTGTTTTGGATTTTAGTTATGAAGTAACACAAAAACAATAGTTGTAGAGGTTGTACGTATCACTATACAGATATAATGTGTACACATACGTTGAAAAGCTGATTCTAATAGAAAATACATATACTCTTTCTGGCCCGTTTCCTTAACTTGTACCAAGTATTTATTCTTTTATTTAGGCGAAGACAAGTAAAATATGTGTGAAACAACCTTATTCATAAAGGATAATATTTTAAAATCACATATAAAAAGGTGGCAAGATAATACTTCTTGGTATCGCTACACGGCCATCGTTGGTATTTGCAAAAGTTATAGTTATAAAAATACATAAATATGTACCAAATGCATTAATTTGGATAAAAGATAACAATGTTAAAAAAAGAACTATTCTAAGATTCACAATTTTACCTGAAAAATAACAAAATAACATTGGAATTTCATAAAAACATGTTGACCGTTTTAAGACATAGAATTTTGAAAAAAAAATCAATGTTTTTAGAAAATTCAAACAAAAAAAATAAACTTTTTATAATCAAATATTATTAAGGCAATATAAGAGCTTATTCAAAAAAAAAAATTATTGAAATCAGTTCATAAGTTGCTGAGAAAATTGTAGAAAAAATAACGTTTTTTACGAGCGGTACCTTTCCTGGCAATACAAAAATATGTTTTTTTTTATTAAAAGAAACGAAGTTTAAAAATAAAATTTTAGAGAAAATTAAAAAAATCTTTCAGTTTGTTTTTGAGAAAATTGAAATTATCGTTTTTTTGACCAAAAAAACTGCATAAACGATAATTCCAATTTTCTCAAAAACAAACTGAAAGGATTTAATTTTCTCCTTAAAAAAAAGTCCAACACGATTCTGCTTAAAACTTTTACTTCGAAGTTTGAACTCAATCAACACAATGGCTTAGGCTGTAAAAGTGTGGACAGACAGACAAAAACAGACTGGACGGAATCGCGGGACCCACTTTTTCGACTTCTCTACCATTGTAATATCATGTTTGATTAAAATCTCTAGTTCGAAATTTTGCACGAATGTTAAACTTGCCATAAAGTTCCTATATGTCGCCAGTAAAAATTTAACATTTTTTTTGTAACCAAATATCTAACGAACTAATAACGCTAGCAATGAAATTGTGTAGTATAAAATAATACGTGTCACCAAATAAGTATAATTTTCAAAAATCTAATAATTTATTATATACGAAATATTATTTTCAGATAATATTTGAAACTTAAAAAAATCCAACAGTTTTTTATTTTGTATGTTTTTAAATATGGGAATCTACAAGAAATAATATGCAAAATGAATTAAAACGCGTCGATGTATTTCTAAATTGTATGCATGTAACTACTTCAAAACTATTTCATTGTCATTGTTGTTGACGTAAAATTATTCTCTTAACAAAATTAAATCGTTATTTTTTTTTATAAGAAATAAAAACTCTCAAAAAATTATCCTAAAATTGATAGAAAACCTAAAAATATCGGTAACAGAAACTAAAACTGATATTAAACTTACAATTCGAAATAATATTGCTTAATTTAAAAATTTTTTTTTGCTACAAAACAAGAAAATAAGAAATGGTTTTCGACTCGAGTATTATGACAACAAAGAAAGATATTAAGAAAAACCCGACTCATAGGAAGTTATCAGTTCATTTTTTCTTTTTAAATTTTCTCAGGAAGTATTGAAACGATTTACATAATGGTTTTCGAACAAGCTCTTATGTTTTCAAAATAATAGTATTTGATTATCAAAAATGTCAAAATTACATACCTCAAAAACTGGTCCACAATTATAACGAAATTTAAATTTAAAACGTTTATTTTTGTTAGCATTAAATTACTGCTCTTAAATTGTTCAACCAAAAATCAGGTTTCAGGCTTCTTCAAGTTATGTTTTTATTTGAAAATTTAAATATATTTTTAATCTTTTAAAATTATTTTATTGAATATACATATATTGACAAATATTCGTATTATAAATACAAAATAAAATTATTATTTTTGATAACAAATAAATATTCTCAAATTTAACAATTTTTTTTCTATTACTTTTTTGAAATTTTATTATATATTCTTATTTTGAAGTCGTATTGAGGTATAAACAATTTTAGTTTGTATCGGTTAAATAGCTTAAAAACTATAAAGAAATATTGTATTATTATTTAAGATTCAGATTCAGACAGATATGTTTTTTTTGGGAATTATTAATATGAGTTACATATTTTTTACAATAGTCCAATTTGTATTACTTACTTACTTAAGGTGGTGCTAAAGTTCTGTGTGAACTAGGGCCTCACCCAACAAACTTCTCCATCTAGCTCGGTCCTTAACTAGATGTCTCCAGTTTCGCGCTTCATCCATGGTCCGCGGTCTTCCTCTACTGCGCTGTCCTGTGGGTGCGGATTCGAAGACTTTCCGGGCCGGAGCATTGGTTTCCATGCGCTCTACGTGACACAGCCATCTTAGTCGTTGGACTTTTACCCTTCTGGCTAAGTCTACGTCGCTGTACAGCCCGTACAGCTAGTCGTGCCATCTTCTCCTCCACTCCCCTTCGATGCATACGGGACCGTAGATCACACGAAGAAGTTTTCTCTCGAAGCGACCCAAGGTGCTTACATCCGCTTTTGTAATAGTCCATGCTTCTGCACCGTATAGCAGCACAGGGATGATAAGGGTCTTATAAAGCAACAATTTGGACTTTACCACTCAATTGCTTTCTTAGCCCAATGAAACAGCGGTTAGCAAGAGTTATTCTGCGTTTGATCTCAGCGCTGGTGTTGTTTTCTGCATTTACAGCTTCTGTCATCATCATATGCCAATAATTGGACGGACTTTTTTAAAGATAGTGCCTCTAGTGTTGACGTGTGAGCTCTGCACTATTCTTTCAAGCAAGATGTTAAAAAAATCACATGACAGCGCATCACCTTGTCTAAAATCTTTTTTGACATCGAAAGGTTCTGTTAAGTTGTTTCCAACCTTTATGGAGCAGCGTAAATTTTAAATAGTCATCCTGCACAAACGGACGAGTTTGGCAGGGATGCCAAAACTAGACATGGCTCTATACAGCTCGTCCCTGTAGATGCTGTCATATGCGGCCTTGAAATCGATGAAAAGATGGTGGGTGTCGATTTGGTGTTCTTAGGTTTTTCCCATTATCTGCCGAAATGTGAATATTTGATCAACTGTGGACTTTCTTGGTCTAAAACCACACTGATAAAGACCTATCAGGTTGTTGACGATGGGCTTTAGACGTTCACATATTACGGGAGAGAAGATTTAATAGGCGATGTTAAGTAGACTGATTTCTCTATAGTTGGTACAGTTTAGAGGGTCTCCTTTTTTCAGGATCGAGCAAATAATTCTGAGGTTCCATTCATCGGGCATGCTTTTTTTCGAATATATTTTACAGAAAAGTTGAAGCATGCTCCTAACCAACTTATCTTCAGCTGCTTTAAAGAGCTCGGCATTCAAGCCATCTGGTCCAGCGGTTTAATTAGACTTCAGCTTAGATATGGCAATCTTTACTTCGCCGGGAGGTTTATGTACCTGTGAATTTCGTTTCACCTGATGTTTATAGAACTTTTGAACTTCATTCCTGCTATTAAACCTCTCAACATCTTCGACTGCACGCTTCTCATGCCATCTCTTTTTAATTCTGAGAAGTCGGTGTACTTCTCATCTCATCTGGTCATAGAGCTCACGAGCAGCTCTCGTCCTTTTATGCAGCGCCGCTTTGCGTGCCTCTTGTTTGGCTGCATTTGCCTGCCGACATTCCTCATCAAATTAGGGGTCCCTTGTTGGTGGCTGTTTGTAACCCAGCACATCAGAGGCGGCTTCTCTGATTGCATCTTGGTAATGTTGCCACTGGTTTTCGATACATTGTGTTGGCGAAAGAGAACTTCGAGAGAGGTTACTTGTAACTCGGTTGGAAAAGGATTTGGCGATCTCTGGCGATTGTAGCCGTTCGACGTTGTACCTTCTCTCAGCACCTCCCTGTTTTGCCTTGGGTCTGCAAATCCGAAGTGCTACCTTGGCTACAACGAGGTAGTGGTCCGAGTCGATGTTAGCTCCTCGGAAACTTTGTACATCCATAATGCTGGAAGCGTGTCTGGTGTCGATCGCAATATGGTCAATCTGGTTGACGGTAGATTGATCAGGAGAAGTCCAAGTTCCTTTGTGGATGTTGAGGTATGGAAAACGCGTACTGGCTACCATGACGTTTCGCCCGCAGCAAAATCTATGAGCCTGAATCCAGTGTCGGAAGTGTTGTCGTTCAGGCTGTTCTTCCAAATTATTCCACCAAAGATGTCTTCCCTTCCTAGCTTATTATTAGAATCGCCCAGGACTATTTTAATATCGTAGCTAGGGCACTGCTCATATGTTTTGTCTAGTAGCTCGAAGAACATATCTTTGGTGTTGTCGTCTTTCTCTTCTGTGGGGGCGTGCATCCATATCAGGCTAATGTTGCTGAATTTAGCCTTGATGCGTATGGTCATGAGGCGCTCATTGATGCATCTACTCGTATAGTTCAAGACTTCTTGCCTAAGTCTGGCTCCAATGACAAAGCTGCATCCAAATAAGCGCTGTTGGTTTTCGTGGTAGCAGTTACCATAGTAAATATCGCAGTTTTCATACTCTTTTTGCCCGGCCCATCGTATTTCCTGGATGGTGGTAATATTTGCTTTATAGCGGCGGTCTAGGGCCCCCGCTAATTCTTCGGCCGCACGTGGGAATCAACATTCACGTGCATATCCGAAGTTCGTTGTCCAATTCGTCACTACATTTAGCCGTATTGCGTAAATGCTGGCTTATTGGCTTCTATAACATATGTAATCGACCTAATACAACCCCATACAAATAATAATATAGTATAGTAGATGGAAGCTTTGTTCTGTCTTTAAGCGATTCATATATAATACTCGTATATTAACAAACCTTTCTAAACACAAATGACAAAACAGTTTGATATTCCCAACAGTCAGGCTATTGGCGAAAATCGAAATAATACCAACCCAACTCGATGAAATTGACACCTAAAGAAAATTTTGCTTTATGCCCAAAACTTCTTGGCAGATTTTCCGACTTGATGTATATTAACTATCCAAAATGTGCAATATCCATTATTTAATCACGTTCAAAACGTGCCATCCTCTGCATATACATATTAACAAAAAGAATGATACAAAACATTTTGGTTCTTGACGTTCCCGTATATTTTTACTATCTTGAAAACCCCAAAATAACTTTATCATAAAACTTACATTAAACCAAACAAAAAATATTAGCTAAAAGCTATTAAGTGAATCCTAACGATTCAATTTTGTATAAAACCAAGAAAAAAAAACATTTTACCTAACATCCAAATTACATTTTACATCATAATTCAATTAGAATATAATTTTGTATGGTTTTTATGTTTTTTTTTTCTTTAATAAAAACAAACTTTCATTAAAAAATAAAAGCATTTCCCGACAAAATAATGCAGACCACACCTATTTGTTTAAGATCAAATTTAACCAATATCCTTATTCTTAGCACGTACAATTTCTTACACAAAGATATTACTTGTTTTTCGTCCTTTTTCTTGCGTTTTTTTGTGTTTGCATAACTTTTTATTTAGGCACGCAGTCAAAACATGCCATCTCGATATAACGACTTCTAAATCTATGTGGAAAAAGTAAACCAAACGAAAACTAGGTCACAAAATTAAAGCAAACAAAAAATTTTATATAAATGTACCTTTTAAGCTTTTTAGCTAATCGTATATCTATGAAGTATGAGTGTCTACGTTTGTAGACTTTCTTAATAGCCTGAGGCAAATGGGACAAGAACGCGAGGTTCTTCTTTTGAATCATAAGGAAAATGGCCATAATGAAACCTTTAATCTACTGAACAATTACGTTAAATGTAAGAAGCACCAAAAAAAACATCTACATTTTATACGTTTTCATAAAAGTTTCAGGTAATTAAATTACTCTTTGTGGCAGAAGGAAAATTGAGTCAAAAGTTGGTTATGAAGTGTTCAGAAAAAGAGAGTCATAAGGTAATTTAAAAAAAAAATATATGCACATTTAAACTCTTAAAGTTAAAATTATGAACTTTCAAAGTATGTATCTAATTTTAAGTATTTTATTTGAATGCCTAAAGCAATTTGGAAATTTAAGCAAACTTTTAAACTGGCGTAACTAACTTAATATAATTTGTTTCTGGAACACAAAACCTCGACTGCTAGTTAAAAGGCCAAATTAGAAACATATCTATTTAAACATTTTCGTAGATATCGTTGACTTATTGTTCTTGTTGGTAGTGGTGCTGTTTTGACTTTGATAAAACACATTAAAAAACTTATGAACGGAACAGGATACACAAGTATCAAAGCAACTGATAACTTTGAAAGAGCATTTTCATTCTTTTCTTAACTAGCTGACATTATAAAAGTTGTTTTTATATTGTATTGAAGATGTTGCTTTAAATCAGGACAGTTTGTTAAAAGAAGTAGTAAGCATTGGCCTTAATATTTCACTTTGAGAAAAAAAAGAAATGAAATTACTTTCTATCCACTTTTTTACCAATTGTGCTTAAATAATTAAATAGCTTGATATAAATTTTACTTTGAATACAAATTTGATCTGATCCATTTCTTTTTAAAATTAATGGCGAAAATTTATCTGTGCGACTATTGTTGTCAGGGTTGAAGGGGACCTATACTTTAAGGCTGATTCTGAACGGCAAATTTGAGAAATCATTTTTTCATGACAAGAATTACTCTTTAGATGGCATAAGAAGGGATCGAACGCAAGACCTCTGGCATGACAGTCCAACGCACTAACCATCATGCCTAGGGTACTATAATATTTATTTTAGTTGTGTGAAAATAATTTAATGATTGAAATAAACTTTGAAGCCTTTAAAAAAAAGACTGTAATAGTATATACACAAATAAGTTCAAATTAGTACCTTTAAAATGATTTTGCTTTGGAACAATCACATTATCTTTTAAATAACTTGTCTATAACATAGTGGTGACAGATTCCATGACCTTTTTGACTGCAGCCAGGTAAGAAAGTCAGCTCCGGTTTCGATTGGTCCATCATCTTCTTCCTCTCAATCGCTAGGAGCGCCACCTGTTAGTCAAATGCCACAACACTTAAAGCGGAATAATACAAGATTTCGATATTATAATTCTTATAGAAACATTTGTAGAACATAAAAACGAAAACGAATTCTTAAAATATTTTAAAGAGTTCAAATTAATGTTTAATCCAGCAATTAGATCGAATTTACATGGAAGAGCCAGTGAGGGTATATTATATGAAATTAAACAAGTTTAATACAATTGATCAAAAAATAATTTTTGAAGTGGTTTGCAACAACTTAAGTTATTATATAATTTATGAATTTGATGAATTAGTTTAATTTTTGAATACCATCACTTTCGAAAGTGTAATGGTAGTGGGAAATTTAAACCCTAGAATTGGCAGATATCAAAACTCTAATGTTAATTTTTTACATCCGCAAACAGCGTTTAATGAGCGTAGAAACTCTAAAGACGAAATTTTTATTCGTAGTGGACGGAATTCAGCAGAAATTGTTGAGTTATTTGGAATTTTCGTACTAAACGGGTCTTCTAAAGGTGATGCTTGTGGTGAATTTACGTTTGTAAGTGGACAAGGTAAATCTGTTATTGATTTCGCGGCTATTTCTGGAAACTGGTTTAATGTTATAGAGAATTTTAAAGTTGCTCTGTCCATTTTTTCGGCACTTTTCCCAATGGTCGTTAAATTACATTTTCCTGATGTAACTCAACTTACGAATCCTGCTAGCTTTGATAAACTTAAATGGTCTGATCACAATGCATTTCTCTATGAAAGACTTTTGAACCTTAATTTGCACTCGCTTCTTCAGCATCCACTCTCTATTGAAGAGACCTGCGGTAGAATATCTGAAGTCATTAAACTTTCGGCCCCTTTTGCCCAAAAGAGCGCTCATACTTTTATACATATATGCTAATAAATGGTTTGATAATGACTGCAGAAATCTACAAAAAAAATCCTTTGTTTCTTTAAAACTTTTTAGAATGAAAAACTCTTATTTTTTAAAAAATAAGTACGTAGCATATAATAGAGATTAAACAAAATTATGTCTATCTAAAAAGATAGATTATCAAAACAAATTGGAGAATGAACTAGAACACTAGCACGAACTCCAAATCCTTCTGGCAAATTGTAAACGAGCTGGGTCGGAGTAATCAGGTTATGAAGTACTCTCTAGATGCTGAGGCGCTAGCAGCTCTGCTCTTAGCTGACAAAGACCTTCATACCTTCGATAACGCGCTACATAACTTTGTAGTAAATGAGCTGGATTCTAAGATCTCGCGTAATTGGAAGCTATACTATCAAAAATGAAAAACAATAAAACACCAGGTACGGACAGTATACCATTGGAATTCTACAAAAACAGCACTTTTGAATTTAAAAATTTCCTTGTAATCTTATCTAATAGATTGTACAACGAAGCTATCGCTCCAACAAGTTTCAAGAAATCCGTTTTTTTTGAAAATTATAGAGGTATTTCGGTATTAAATACAATTCGAAAAATTCTTTCAGCCATTCTGAATGGACTTATTAAATGGATTGAAAGTAGTAATAGTTTGAGTATTTTTCAAGCCCGTTTTCGGCCAGGTTATTTTGCAATGGACCATATTTTTGCTATCTCCAGTATCGCTAGAAAGTTTATTGAACGGAAGAAGAAACTATACATTTGCTTTGTAGATTTTAAAGCTGCTTTTAAAAAAGTCAACAGACAGGCTTTAATTTATAAAATGTCCTGCATAGGTGTATCTCGCAAGTTTTTATTAATGTATGAAAATCTAATTTTCGCATCAAATGCAAGGGTATGGGATGGTAATGATTTCTCGAATAGTTTCGAAACAACAGCCGGTGTGCCGCAAGGTTGTATTTTGAGCCCTTTACTGTTTCCTCTCTTCATTGATGATATTTGTGATCATCTTCCTGGTGGAGTCTCTTTTAGTAACAGCATTGTCAAAGTTTTGTTATGTGCCGATGATTTGGTTATGTTTGCCGACAATCCAGATTCGCTACAGATGCAAATTAACCGAATTTGTTGGGGTCTGCAAATAAATGTACAAAAAACAAAAAAATTGATTTTTGAAGGAAGGCAAAAAAGAAGACGCTCTGATGAAAAGTGGTCGCTTAATAACACCGTTATCGAAATAGTCCAGGAATTTAAATACTTGGGTGTTCTTCTTACCCACAATTTAGATTTCGCTAAAGATGTTAAAATAAAAAATAAAGAACCCAAGTTGGCACTAAATTTGATGTGACCTTAGTTCTTCTCCAACTCCAACATTGATCTGGTAAGTAATATAAAGTCTTTAATGCAACAATAAATTCATGTTTGTGCTATGGTGCACAAGTTTTCGGTTTTTTGAACCTAGATGCTTTTGAGAGCATGCAAAGGCACTTCTTTAAGCATTTGTTTCGTTTGCCTAACTTAACTCCAAACTACGCCATTTACGTAGAATCAGGCATCACACCTATTTATATAAAAAATTTAAAGATTAATGAGGAATTTATTGTTCAGGTGATGAAAAGAAGTGAACTGTGCTTTCAAAAAATAATTTTGAAAAAATTGCTGCAATCTAATGCATCTCCATTTAAAGACTGGAACCAACACGCAATAGCAACAGAGTCTTCCTTCAACCTTTCGGAAACCAATGTTGATGACATACAAGTTTGACCAAAAGTTTTAAGTAGAAAATCTTTTTAGTGCAACTTCCTCAGCATCTAGAAACGTTTATAGAAACTTAAATCGTCAATTGAATTCAGACATGAACTACTTCAGAAATGATTACTCAGATATGTTTTATTTTTAAACCTAGAGTCGAAATCTTAAACTTTAACTTTAAACCACACTGAAGTGATTTGCCGCAGCTTTGTGATCTGTGCGACAGAAGAGAAATTGAAGATATTTAGCACTTTTAAGCTATTTGCCCAATTTTACAAAAAATTCGTAGATTACACTTTCGGAAAAGTATTTTAACAATGCAAGAATTTTACGAAATACTAAATGGAGTACTATGTTGGTTAAACGTATTCAAATTTTGTCGACAAGCTCTTAACTACCTTTACAGTTTCACTTATTAAATTAATTTTTAGCCTATTTTATTTTGTGTTGCAAATCATTCAAAATTGTCTTTTTTATGTTTCAAATCACGTACAAATTTTCAAAACTTTACTTTGAGTAAAACCTACAAATCAAAAAATTGTATTTTTTTCTAAAATTGTAATTTTGTGTTTCAAATCACGTAAAAATTGTTCGAATTATTCTAATGTTTTTATTTAAATAATATTATATTTCCTTTTTAATTTATATATTTTTGTATCACTTATGCAATGTCAATTTAAGCAGACGGCTGTCAATATCATGTCCTTATTCTTAGGAAATTATATTTTAAAATAAAGAATTTATCTATCTACAGTAGCGAGCAAAAAAAATGCAAACAGTCACACCAAAATCAATTATTATTGCTTTATCTTTCGTAACGGTAAAATTAAGTTGTTCCCTTTTGGATATGTGTACTCATTGTGTAGGCATTCTGTTTATAATAGCAATATGTAATTGGTCTCTCTCTAGTGTTTGCAAATTTACATTTAGTTAGAAAAACATAATTTTACTGAGAGCAAAAAAAATGCAAATGGCAAATATGACTAGGAAGGTAGGTACATAAAATGTATTCTTTGGTTTCAATTAATTAGAATATGCAATTAATAGAAGCAACTATCGATTGGATGCAAAAAAGCAATAATTAACGCTGCTAACAACGGAAGATTGATGCAGGATATCGCTTTGGAGTTTTGTGTTGCAACATCAACAATATCGCGTATTATATCCCGATATCGGGAACAAGGGGACATCAATCGCAAAGTGGGAAATGGGAAGTGGCCGTCCACGCAAAACAACTTCCAGATTAGATCGTGAGATCATAAGGCAGGTTAAAGTCAATCCCTTTAAAACTGCAGTGGAAGTTACTCAGGACATGAATGAACATTTTGATGTCAACGTAGGGGTACACACAGTTAGGCGACGATTAGTGGAGTCAAAACTGTATGCAAGACGACCAGCTAGAAAACCATGCATCAGTTCCATCAATAGGAAGAAACGGCTAGATTTTGCAAAGCGCCATATGCATTGGACAAGTGAGCAATGGACAAGAGTTTTATGGAGTGATGAGAGCAAGTTCAACTTGTTCTCGTCAGATGGCATTAGGTACGTGCGAAGGCCCCCGGGACAAAGGTACAGCCCTAGATATCAAGTTCCGACAATTAAACATGGGGGAGGGTCAGTAATAGTGTGGGGTAAGCAATTTTAAATATTTATGAAATCAAATTTGTAGTTGGGCTTTTTCAAAGGCTCATTTTCTCGTCAAGGCGTGGGTCCGATTTGTCAAGTAAGGGGCCGGATGAATGCGCAAATGTATAAGGGCATTTTGGAAGACCATATGCTTCCACATTTGCGGACGAATATGCCTGAAAACAGCTTATTTCAACACGACAACGACCCAAAACACACCAGCCGTTTGGTAAGAAACTTCTTAGAAGAGAAGAGGGTTCATGTTTTGAACTGGCCAGCACAATCTCCCGACCTCAATCCCATAGAGAATTTATGGGATCATGTAGATCGGGAGATAAGAAAGCAAAATCATTCAAATTGTACCGAGTTGATGGAACAAATAAGGACTGAATGGGAACAAATACCTGCGAGCTTTTTGGTGTCGTTGATTGACTCAATGCCTAAAAGGTTACGCGCCGTTATTGCCAATAAAGGTTTCGCAACAAAATATTAAAATATTTAAGTACAAAATTCCTTCAAATAAGATGAATAAATACGTTATTTTTAAAAATTTCCACGAATTTGCATTTTTTTTGCTTGGCTTAAGATCCAAGTTTAGGAACATTTTTTACAATAACTATTTTCATGGAGTAAGATTGGGTAAAATTCAAATCTGTTAAAAGAAAAAAATTAATTTGAACATTTTATTCTAAATTTCAAAGTATTATAATTTAAAATAACTTAGTTCTTGCTAAAGATTGTACCATACTTTTTCGGTTGCATTTTTTTTGCTCGGTACTGTATCTACATATCTATAACATAATCATTAATTGATGTTCAACCACTGTTTACTTAGAAATTAGGGGTATTAAAACAAGTTACATTACTATTTTTACTATTTAGTGTGGTATTTTTAGTAGAATTTTATTAATGTTTGTAAAAAATTATTTATTTGTGCTTAATGTAAAATATAGTCTATATAAGTTGAAATAAGTCTTAGGTAAATACTCAACTTAGTTACCCGATTTTTTGTTAAATATAATATTTAAAAAAATGTGTATGCGCCCGAGTGTTCCAATTTTAGAAAAATAGTGTCTTGCTCAATTTTTGAATATTAGCAATCCGTAATCAATCTATTTATTTGACCAATAGAATTCAGGAAAATTAGGAACCATTTTTTAATGCGATAACAAAGTCACTGAATTGAAATAAAAAGTTGTGACAATATTTTACTTTTTTACCCCTACAGCATTTTTTTCTTTAAATTTAATTAAATGATAATAAATATGTATTTTTAATAAGAAATTTCTATAAAAATTGATGGCCCGTTTTTGAGCTACTGAATTTGGAAAATATATACTTAAATTTAATAAATACAAATTAAAAAAAAAAATTTAAATACAAATTGTGTTGTTGAAAAAAAGTATTATTTTAATATGTGTATTAATTTCTGAGAATATTGGACAAATCGGAAACCAAATTTTCGATGTTGACTAAAAATGGTGCTAACTAAAATGGATTGCGAAATGTTTGGTTTGAACTCAATTGAACCAATTGTTCAGGCTGTAGGACAAAGATAGATATTAGACAGATGGACACAGAATCACCTTTTTCATAGGAAAGACAAACATTTTTCGGTTTCGATTAGATTCTTGTGGAATCTTAGTTTTAATACAATTTTTAAAAAATTAAACTGACAGTTATATTTACAAAAATAGAACTAAACATTGTTTACAAATTTTTTTAAGATCAATAGCATGTTATAGATACATATGTCGAAACGTTTTTATACAAATGCAGTTTACAGAATATGTCGATAGAAAACAAGCTAGACTGCAATTTTTAATAGATAAGTTTTCAAAATTCTCTTAATGAGAATTTTGCTCATAACAAAAAAATATCAACATAAAAGTTGGTAAAGAAAATCGAACAAAATTTTAGACCCTTTATAATTTATATTTAATTGAAAAATTAAAAAATTATCGTTAGTTACCGAAAACTTTAACTATTAATTAAGTCTAGATAATATTCACTTCAGGTAAAACTGTTGAAATTGACGCTTGCTGACTTAACCCTCCTTAACGTCAAATGTCCTGAAAGATTAATTTTTTAAATGTTTGAAAATCATTCAAAAAAGTTAGAAAAACTAAAACTGAATAATAATGCCTAGGTATGAAAAAAATGCACCAACAACTTTCTGATTGTACCGAAGTGTTAGTTGTAATACGCTTACAATTAATTTATTTCTAAAATAATATATGTTTAAATAAACATTTTAAGATCTTAAACAAATCTTTGTGCAACTTTGTACATTATAAAAATACAAAATTAAGATTTGTATATCTCAATATTATAAAAAGTGTGAAAAGTGGAAATATAGTTTGTGATAAGTGGAAAAATAATTTACCCTAGGATTTTTTGGTTGCTGTAATTTTTGCTATAAGAAAATAAATGAATTAAATTACTATTTCTTAAGAATTAAAAATTTTTTAAAGAGTTTTGAATTCGCTCAATACTTTTAACTTATAAAAAGGGTAGGTACTTTAATTTAAAATAAATTCTTTGTTTATTTTTGCAATAAAAGATTTGTTGGAATTATTATTTTACGGCCCATGAACTTTAAGGCTCTGTTTTTTTAACGTTTAATTCTTATAGCTGATTCTTAAAAAGTTTTCAGTGCCTTATTTGGGAATACAAATAAAACTAAATAATATCAATACCTTTAAGATCCTTTTAAGTAAGTGTTATGGAAGTTTCGCAAGTTATTTTCAAAAAAGAGCTAAAAAATGTTGCTTCCATAGTTAAAAAAAAGGTATGATGTAAGGGCACCAAACATAAAACCTAATTACACGATACAATTTATAAGCCTATATAAATACAAAATGTTTACTTTTACTACCTATATACAATATAATATACTCTCTGCTCTGCCCATCTACTCAGCTTTGCAATGACATATAGCCCATATTAAGGATTTCAATTTTACGTTACGCTTAGTAAAATTTGACCATGAAATTTCACTCACTCACAAAGTACTTAAGGCGGAACAACTTTGACTTTTAAAATAACGTGATACACAATATGATGAAAATTTAAAGAGAGTTGGGTTTCTCCTAAAACCTTCCAAAATTTTTCCATCCAATCAGGTTTTAGGCACTCACATTTTCCTTATCCGTCGAGTTCTATAAGGAACATAATGCCTGAAACGTAAAGGACACGCATAGAACCGATAGCTTCGATGTCGTCAGTCAGTCTATAAGATAAAAAATATAAAAACTATTTGTTGGACTTTCCTATATTATGATGGTGGCATTATATAGGTTTTCGAAGAGGCTCTCACATTTTTGATGGTTTTATACACGAAAAACCAATACTTGTCACGTCACAAAGGACATAGGAAGTAAAAATCAAACCTATCTCACGGAAAAAGTAATAAACATTTTCAAGAAGAAGAACAAGAAAAAAACAAACACTGAACGGATGTTAACCGTCGTCGTTGTCGTTGGCGTCGTTTTCCAGCTTAAGTCTCAACTTTTTTCTACCAACTTGCAACCCATACTTATTTCTTACAATATGGATATAGACCAGAAAAAAGAAGTTAGTTAGTAACTTTTTCTTCACATATGATGCCATGCCAATAAAATATGTTAGTTCTCTGCGAATGTGGTAGAAAATCAGGACAAACAAGCAACACCAAAAAAATAGTCTTTAACCTAATTAATCAACTTTCATTACTTCATTACAACCATTCATTTTTTGTTGTTGCTTATGATGTTCCCTGGCACTTAATGAGATGAGATGAGAAAAGAAGTCAGCTCCAATTCAACCATTACACGATTCCTGATGTCTCTTGTGAATATCATTTTATTCAGTTCTGCCTTCGGACATCATTCTTCTTCATGTCATCCCATTTCACAGTTTGTAAAGATATTGTTTCATGTTTATCTCATTTCCTGAGGAAACGTCCTTAAAAGCCTGCAGCTATCCAGCACTACTACCAACACAAAATACAAAAAGACAAAAAAGAAATAAAAACAAACCAAAAAAGTAAAGGAAGTGTATAAAAACAACCGCGCGTCCATGTCCTTATCCGCATATACTTTTTTTGTTCCTTCCGCAATTCATAAAAAGGATACCTAAGAATAAATAATACGATATTGTCCCATCTTACAATCATGCTGGCTGATGGCGAGATATACTCCTAGGTATTCCTATCTATATATATGTAACTACTCCTGATGGTCCTGACTTGGCTATGAGATGACGATGACCTAGTTTTGCTGGTGCGAAACGTGCTGTAAAATATTTATGACAACCAGTATGACATAATGGTAATTGTAATAACTTTGGGTTCGTGGGTTGGTTTCGGTGAGGAAAGTTGGTAGGTCTTCTCATTCCTTCAATTATAAACCTACCATACAAATGTTAAAGTATATCCTCATACCTAGATAACCGACCATAGGTTATACAGAAAGGTCCACAGCGCCACCGCGCCGTGTGGATGAATAGTTTTATGTGAGGCCATAACCGCACATCCTTTTATAATCCGCTAATAAGCCACAAGGTCTACCGAAATGAAAATTGTTTGTTTCCTATCTTCACCTTCGTCCTATCCAGCATACGAGTTGTTAGATGTATGCCTTTGGATATTCGGCTTCGTAATAAATTATATGGACCGACCACAAAGCTAGAGACTTTAAATGCCTTCAGACGCAGACGTTTTTATTTTATTTTGTCTTCCTTTTTATTGCCAAATTTATTTACTCGAGCTCGAGGCAGTTTAAGAAGTCTGTTGTTTGGAATATTGAAACTTGAACAATATTTACTCATAAAATTTCGCGACGGAAACATTGATTTTTATTCTAAGCATCACTATGAGGATACATTTATTTATTACTTGAGGACATTCCCTCTTAATAAAAATGGATCCGTCAAGGTAGGTATATAAATATCTAAGTATTGAAACAGTGAAAAGCTCGTATATGGTTATTTTTAAGTTATGATATATTAAAGTAACAACAAAAAACGAGAAAGTTCTGAAGTTCAAGACTTGTTTTTTGAGTAAATTAAAGATCTTAAAGATATACACATTTAAACTAAATTTGATGAAAAATACGATATCGTCAACAATTTATTTTCTTTGTTGGGTTTTAAGGACAGTATTCTTCCATCAAATAAAAAATGCGTTTTTATATTGCACCTTGTTAAAAGTATTGAAGTATTAAACATTTGGTGTTTAAAAACTGGTGTTTGCAAAAACCAAAAAACACAAATGAAAAATAAAAGTATTTTTTGTTGGTTTTCAACCTTAGTTGTTTTCGATTCAAACAATTGTATAAGATAATTTCATGGTTTAAAATTGGTAGACCTGGCATTTGACACCTGTCAAACCCACATGCTATTTGAATCGTCCTGTTATTAATTGAATGACTGCTTTGTTTTAACGATGTCATTGGTCGGTAAGGCTTTTATTTTGACAATCACATTGGTCTTTTTCAATGCGAGGTTTGGCCTTAACTCCAATTCGATTCCAGAGTCACTGAATCACATCAGGTTTTTGAGATATTTTTTTTTTAAATTTGATAAAGTCAGATAAGTAAGACTTTTTGATTCTATGTAGTTTTTTTGTTGAATAAACACCTTGATGGTTGTCCAAACTATTTACTTGAAATATTGATGGTATTAAACAAAAATGTTTGAAAAGTCTGCATAAGTTATTAGATTTTACCTTCCTTCTTTAGTCAGCCTAGCGAATGACTCCGTCACCGGAAACCAGTCCAGGCCTCGTTCAACATGTTTCTCCACCTTTTTCGGTTATTGGCCGACCCGATGCTAATTAGTTGCACATCTCAAGGCTCCCCTGGTCCACCCAATTCTTCCAGCGGAGGCATGGTCTTCTATGCTAAGTTTTACTATAAATCGTACCACAAAAAACTTTCCAGGCGTCTACCATGTTTAATGTCTGTTGTTATATCAGTTTTGTAGTATAATTCGTATAGTTCAATTTATACGTCCTCCGGAATTGTCTTTCCTCCTAAGTGGGGGCAACTATAACTACTACTACAACTATTCTCTCAAGACAATACTTTTCTCTCGGACGCTGATACGAGGATAATGTGTCTTTGAGCACCGACGCGACGTCTTGGATAAACAACTGAGTACTGGCCAGACCATAGTCTTATACCGCAGAATTTTAGATATCATGTTGAGGTTTTTGGATCTAAGCAGTATTGATAAGCAATGGTAGGTGCTGTTGGCTTGAAGCAGAAGCCTTTAGCGTATTTCTTCTTTTATGTTATTATCGGCTGTTTCTATTGACCCTAGGTAAGTGAATGATGGGACCACTTAAAATACGTGCGTTGGGATACGTTTAAATTGTTTTGCATTAATCTTAAAGAAATCCTAAATCATTTCTGCTAATACAGGTTTTAAGAGAATAAAAGATATGAAAAAAATATTTATATTTTTTAACAAAGTCGAAGTCCTTCCTATCACATCAGGTTCTTGAAATTATTTATTACTTTAAAACTACGTTTAAAATACATAGTTTTGAAATATAAACAAATAGTTTAAAAATACGAAATCAGCCCAGAAAATTAACTTAAAACGTATTTTTAAAACCTTTAAAGCATATAAATTAAGTAGTTTTTACAATTTTGTTTTTATAATTTTGTTTTCCTTAACAAAACATATATTTGGATTTTTTTTATTTCTTTGCGTTTATTTTTAATTTTCAAAGAATTGTAACTTTAAATTTTTCTTCAAGAAACTAAGCGGCTTTGTAGTTAAAGATTTTTTCCTGAATTCCTTAATTTAATTTTGATAGTAGTTTTATAAAGGCAAAAATTATCGCAAAAGCCGAACCCACATGCTTAACTTTCCATAGGAAGTATTTGTAATCGGTGCAGTTGTTTGAATTGAAAATTTTAAAATTCTTCGACTTTTCAAAGTCCCTAGAATCAAAAACAATGGTTCTTAGAGCGATGTCTTCTACGTACGTTAGTTATTTTAGGAAACTTTTTTAAGTCTTAGATAGTAAGTGGCGCAGCATTCCTTTTCACAAATCAAAAAAAAACTGGAAACAAATATTTTTTATTTTAAATAATTTCCCAAAAAAAAATATGCATGAAAATTTTCTTACAAAAAATAGATGCTCAAGCAAATTGTTCCAAAACTTGTTAAAAATGATTTCCAGCAGAACCAAGTCGAGAACAAAAGGTTTTGATTTTAAATTATTTTTTGTCTTTACCAAATATTGTTTTTAACGGCAGGATATTTTCTAAGAAAAATCCCATCTTCATATTTTCTAACAAGAACTAAAAACCTTCAAAACACACAACTAAAATTTGGTAAACATTCGTTCTCGGAAAAAAAAGATATTTGAAATCAAACTTTTTTAATTAATTTCTTAAAACAGTCCAATTTTTAACTTTTTTACAAAAAACGAAAACTTAGAGAAGAAACTAAAAACTGATAAAAATAGTTTCCGTCTCAAGCATTGTGAGAAAAAACAGCGCTAAGAAATATTGACGGACGGGACACGTTCCAAATATCCCAGCCTCTTTTTTGAAATGTACTTAAAGCCGTTTAAATTAATAAATTTTTAAAAGAGTTAGGTACTTTTTTGTCAAATTTTGGTTATTAGAAATATAATGTTAGATAATATTTATTATTAAGTTAATTAACTGAATGATTTGCGTGTAAAATCTCCAAGCCACAACATCTTATAAGATCCAATTCATACGATTATTTTCTTCATTTCATTGCTTTTCCGCTCGGTTTTAAATTCTTCTCAAGGCTTAATTCAGCTCCACAAATCATAACGTTCAAACGAGATGTTGGCACACGTAATTTCAAATATAAACACAATCCCATTTATTCGAACATCGTGCCATATAAATTATACATTATCTACCTGTTTATTGTTGAGAGGTAATCTTAAAGAAAAATTATAACACTTCCATTAAATTAGACACAACATTATTTTATTTGCTATATTGTTAAATTTGCTTATAATACATAATAGAAAATAGAGTTATATATATTTTTCACTCCATTACTTAATTTAATGTGAGCTTTAAGTATAAGTGAACACATAAAAAAGGATATTTAAAAGGAAGGAAGGAAATGGAGTATTAGCACTCAAGCGTTTTACTATTTCCTTGCGCGATATGGCGTACATACAGTACTCGTACATACATAATATCGTATATGTTATGAAGGTACTTAAAATTATACTGGCAATAAAATGTCCTCTTTATAAAATTCCATCATCACCATTGCCATGCCATACAACTGAACTGAACTGAACTCAACTCAACTGAACTGAATTCAACTGAAGTGAGTATGTGTGTCTGGTTTATATCCGCATGATTGTGTCAACACATAGTACGCGTACACTATGAATGTGGGTCATGGATGGTTGTAATTTATTTTGCATTATTTGATGCGACAGGAAGTGTTTAAGGGATGATTATGATGATGATGACAATGGTGATGATGACTATAAGAAGACATGGAATGGTACGCAAGTTAGGGTATAGTTTTGACTATTTTATGTTTGTCCTTTATTGGATTTTTAAAATTGTTAAAAACGGTTTTCCTTTATTCAATTCATGTGATCTTTAAAAAACTGAGCTCTAAGTATTTTTAAAACAACATTTTTAGAATAGGATTTTTGTCCTATACATTTTTTTGCTGTATATTATATTTAAATGAATTATTTTTCATCATCCTTCGCTTTATAAATAAGCACCAGAATTTTTTATCAGAATTCCAAAAAAAAATTGATAATAATTATGGTTTTGAATTTCGAATGTGTTGTTTTTTTTAATTTTTAAAATTGTTTAGTCTTTTTTTGTATTTGGTAATAAATTGTATTCAAAATATCAGCTCGTTAAGTTAAAAAATCTTTTAAATAAAATGTTTTTGAATATTTTGCTTTAAGTTTTAAATTGAAAAAATCATTTTAACAATACCACAATTTTTTTGTTTAGCTCATAAATTATATTTATTTTTAAAAAAATCGTTTCAATTTTGACTTTAAAATTTAAATTTACTTCTGATGAAATGATTTAAAATGTTGTTGAAATCTTATTTGACTATTTTCTCGGTACAGTTCCACTGCGTGAATTGAAAAATTTAAATAGAAACCCGACATTGTTTGATTCGCACTTAAAAAATTAAAATAATAAAAGATATAAGGCCTGGTTAAAGTTTAAACTTTCGAAGATTGATGATAGGTTTAGAGTTAAACCGGAAATGCAATAAGACTATTTAACCTATTCAAACTTTGTTTTTATGTTTTCCCAATTAATTTTAAATACTTAGTGTGATCTTTAAAAAACTCCATATGTTTTGAAGATAAGGTAATAGTAAACCTGAATTTTACAGATATCCAGCTAGTCTAACCCTTTCAAAATTTTTCGATTCTTCAAAATTCAAATTCAAACATGATAACTGTATATTTTAAGACTGCCATTAAAGATTTTTCTTCTGCAAATACCTTTTCTCTTATGAAAACACCTTTTCTCTAATGAAGAATACACACAAGAATATTGTCATCTTACATCAATCAATATTTCGATTTCTTAGGTTTCTAGATGAGACAATACCTTTAAATTAAATTAATTTTCCAATCCCGGTCCTGAGGGAATACCATAATTTATTTTAAAAAACATATGCCTTATGTTTCTTATCTATTCTTTCTTCTTTTCAACGAGTCTTTGAAATGTTCTAACTTTTCAGATCTCATATTCAAACCTTACGCTGGTCTATAAAAAAGGTTTATATGTGCAAATCAACAAATTTTGTTTCAAAAAAAATTTACTATTTATTACAATTTTATACTTTTTGTTGGGGTGCATTTGAAAAACACTCTTAATTCGATTGCATCTTTATAGACCTCAGCAAGGCATTTGACAAATTATGTCATGACATTCTTCATAATAAATCAGGCAAAATTGGACTTAACGACCGTTCTGTTATGTTGATTTAGTTATATTCAAGAGTAATAATTAATGATGTACCTTCTGGTGTACCTCAAGAGAGCCACCTTGGTCCATTGACGTTTATTTTTTATTTTAACATCGCCTCATTCTCGTCCTGCTGTGCGGTGCAGAAGCATGGACTATGACAAAAGCGGATAAAGGATAGGTCTTCTCGAGAGAGATGTTCTTCGCCTGATCTAGGGTCCCTTATGCACAGAAAGGGAGTGGAGGAGAATATGGAACGACGAGCTGTATGTTCTGTACAGTGACGTGGACCAAGATATTAGGGTAAAAGTCCAACGACTTCGACGCATGGACACCAATGCTCCGGCCCGGAAAGGCCTCGAATCTACACTGAACTGAAGACATCTAGATAAGGACCGAATATCCATTATGTTGTATGGGTGCCATACTATTCCATTGATATTGATAGAATAGAGAGTATTCAACGTAGATTTTTAGGATATTGTCTTCGTTTTTTTCCCTATGCTGACAGATTTTTATTAACTCCATACAAATCTCCTATCTCTTTCTGGTTACAGAGAGTATTTGCAGTTCCGCTTTAAAGCTGGTGTACTGAATGGTATGATTTTGTTTATGTTTGCCTAGAACCCCTAACAACTATTTTTAGCAGTATGAACTATGGCACTAATCCTTTTAATGAATAAGTCAGTAAATTCAACAAATTCTCTATGCTCATTTGCAATTATTGAAATAATATTAGTTTTAGATCTAAGTTAATATTTCAATCTTAGTGTAAGCATTGAACGTATATTTTTTAATGCTGAAATTTTCTCAAATCAGTCCTTGTCTTTCGTTAAAATCATATTTTTTTCGTTTTGGTCCTTCAAACTTACTTACTTAAGCTGGCGCTACAGTCCTGTGTGAACTAGAGCCTCACCCAACAAACTTCTCCATCTAGCTCGGTCCCTAGCTAGATGTCTCCAGTTTCGCGCTCCAAGTTGGGTGAGGTCACCTTCCACTTGTGCGCGCCACCTGATCCGCGGTCTTCCTCTACTGCACTGTCCTGTGTGTGTGGATTCGAAGACTTTCCGGGCGGTGCATTGGTTTCCATGCGCTCTACGTGACGCAGCCATCTTAGTCGTTGGACTTATACCCTTCTGTCTAATTCTACGTTGCTGTACAGCCCGTACAGCTCGTCGTTCCATCTTCTTCTCCACTCCCCTTCGATACGGGGACCGTTAATCACACAAAGACCTTTTCTCTCGAACCGACAAAAGGTGCTTTCATCAGCTTTTGTCATAGTCCATGCTTCTGCACCGTATACCAGGACGGGGATGATAAGGGTCTTATATAGCAACACTTTGGTCCCTAGAGAGAGGACTTTAATACTCAACTAATTTCTTAGTCCAAAGAAACAGCGGTTAGCAAGAGTTATTCTGCGCTTGTGTTGTTTTCTGCGTTTACAGCGGAGCCTAAGTAGACGAAGTCCTTGACTACCTCAAAGTTACGTCTATCGATTTATACGTTTGGACCAAGACGTCAGTGTTGTCCTTTCTAGACGATAGCATGTACTTTGTCTTGCCCTCATTAACCGTTAATCCCATTTTTGGCGCCTCTGCCTCAATACTCACGCTGAGTTCTTCCGATGTCAATGTCATCAGCATATGCTAATAATTGGACGGACTTTTGAAAGATAGTGCCTCTAGTGTTGACGTGTGAGCTCTGCACTATTCTTTCAAGCACGATGTTGAAAAAATCACATGACAGCGCATCACCTTGTTTAAAACCTTTTTTGACAACGAAAGGTTCTGTTAAGTTGTTTCCAACCTTTATGGAGCAGCGTGAATTCTCCATGGTCATCCTGCACAAACGGACGAGTTTGGCAGGGATGCCAAAACTAGACATGGCTCTATACAGCTCGTCCCTGTAGATGCTGTCATATGCGACCTTGAAATCGATGAAGAGATGGTGGGTGTCGATTTGGTGTTCTTGGGTTTTTTCCAGGATCAGCCGTAATGTGAATATTTGATCAACTGTGGACTTTCCTGGTCTAAAACCACACTGATAAGGATCTATCAGGTTATTGACGATTGGCTTTAGACGTTCACACATTACGGGAGAGAAGATTTTATAGGCGATGTTACGTAGACTGATTCCTCTATAGTTGGTACAGTTTGTAGGGTCTCCTTTTTTCAGGATCGGGCAAACAATACTGAGGTTCCATTCATCGGGCATGCTTTCTTCCGACCATATCTTACAGATAAGTTGGTGCCTACTCCTAACCAACTTATCTACAGCTGCTTTAAAGAGCTCGGCATTCAAGCCATCCGCTCCAGCGTCTTTATTAGACTTCAGCTTAGATATGGCAATCTTTACTTCGTCTAAGTCGGGAGGACGGGATTGTTGGCATTCGTCGTCTATGTTGAATGGATCATCCTGCCTGACAGCGGAATTCAGTTTTTCGTCGCCGTTATACAGTCTGCAGAAGTGGTCCTTCCATATCCTCAGCATTGACTGCGGTTCCACTATGAGGTTTCCACTTTCGTCTTTGCAGCCTTCGGTTCTATGTTCATATACCTGTGAATTTCGTTTCACCTGTTCATAAAACTTTCGAACTTCATTCCTGCTTTTAAACATCTCAACATCTTCGACCGAACGCTCCTCATGCCCTCTCCTTTTTACTTCTGAGAAGTCGGCGTTCCTCTCGCCTCTTCAGCTCATAGAGCTTATGAGCAGGTCTCGTCCTTTCCTTGTTGGTGGCTGTTTGAAACCCAGCACATCAGAGGCGGCTCTGATTGCATCTTGGCAATATTGCCACTGGTTTTCAATACATTGTGTTGGTGGCAGAGAACTTCGAGAGAGGTTACTTGTAACTCGGTCGGAAAAGGATTTGGCATTTTTTGGCTATTGTAGCCGTTCGACGTTGTTCCTTCTCCCAGCATCTCCCTGTTTTGCTTTGGGTCTGGAAATCCGAAGTGCTACCTTGGCTACAACGAGGTAGTGGTCCGATGTTAGCTCCTCGGAAAGTTCGTACATCCATGATGCTGGAAGCGTGTCTGGCGTCGATCGCAATATGGTCAATCTGGTTGACGGTAGATTGATTTGGAGAAGTCCAAGTACCTTTGTGGATGTTGAGGTGTGGAACACGCGTACTGGCTACCAAGACGTTTCACCCCGCAGCAAAATCTATGAGCCTGAATCCGTTGTCAAAAGTGTTTTCGTGCAGGCTGTTCTTCCCGATTATTCCACCAAAGATGTCTTCCCTTCCTAGCTTAGCATTCAAATCGCCCAGGACTATTTTAATATCGTAGCTAGGGCACTGCTCATATGTTTTGTCTAGTAGCTCGAAGAACATATCTTTGGTGTTGTCGTCTTTTTCTTCTGTGGGGGCGTGCGCGCATATCAGGCTAATGTTGCCGAGTTCAGCCTTGATGCGTATGGTCATGAGGCGCTTATTGATGCACCTATAGCTCAAGACTTCTTGCCTAAGTCTGGCTCCAATGACGAAACCGCATCCAAATAAGCGCTGTTGGTTTTCGTGGTAGCAGTCACCATAGTAAGTTTCGCAGTTTTTCATCCTCTTTTTGCTTTATAGCGGTTTAGGGCCTCCGCTAGTTCTTCGGCCTTCGGTCCTTCAAACTAAAAAGAATAATAAGAATTTGCTAAGTGTTCTTTGTACCATTATTGATTTTTTTAAATCTAAATTTACATGCTTTCTATAAAAAAAGGGCCCTAAACTTCTTTAACATAAAAATTAAAAAAAGGCAAATATTTGTATATTTTAGCTAGTATTTTTTTTTGTTAAGACTGAAAAATCGTTTAAAAATTATGTTTTAGTTTTCTAATTTTTTTTTATTATGCATTCATATCTTTACATTCTAATAAATTTTAAATATACTTGCTTTATTTTTTACTATCATTCGACGCAATCTAACTGAGATTTAAACTCTAAAACTGTCAGTCACTGAATAAAGGAATTAAAAATACCGAATGAATCGAAACTTTAAAAACACAGTCTTTTTGGTATGAACCAATGTAATGTATTTTTGTATTTTTCTACAAACATAATTTTTTCCATTCACATTTCGTATTTCAATACCCCCTAGAAATTGTTGACATAGTTACTTTTTTTTCAATTTAATCCTTATATCCAAAAACCTTGACATCTTTCTCCGTTGCAAAAAAAAAACACCTACAGCTTAAATCATTATTATTCCACTTACTTGACGACATGAGCATTTTTTGTTGAGGAAAATAAAAATAAAAATAAAAATAAAAAATGAAAAACATAAAAACTCACAATCAAAGACATGCCACGGATGATGTTCATAAATGCATGCATTGTTTCTGAAGGGTTTAAAAGAACAATTTTTCTACATATATGATGATGGTAGCTTAAGTTAGGTTAGGTTAGGTTGGGTTAGGTATATGCGTTATCCTCGCATGAATATGACATTCAGTGGACTTGAACTCGCTTTTTATTCTTCACTTGACCCAAAAATATTGAATATGAAATCAGCATTTTCATCAGTGAATTTGAGGATAAGGCCTTAGCTTAGCGAGGTTAATACTTTTTCAAGTCGTTAATAGAGAAACTGTTTTGAAGAAGAAACTCTTTGCTTATCTTGATTAGGGTTCACAAAACATGTATCTGGTTTGTAGAAAAAATATCCCATCAAAGAAAACGAAAGCAAGGTTAAAATAGTGAAAGTTGAAATTTGTTTGTAATGAAAAATTGACATTGAAAGATTTTATTCTAATATCATTCTTGGGCGATATTGTTGGCCTAGAGAAATAAATAAATCCCTGCTTAAGAAAGTTTAAGTTTATGCCGTCAAATTAGGTTTTCGAAAATTAAGGGAGGTCTAGAAATATTAAAGGAGGTTTTGAAAAATAAGAAAGGTTGAAGGGAAGCCTTTCTAATATCAAGGGAGGTTTTGAAAAATTTATTTAACTGAGGTGTTTATTCTATAAAGCATATCTGGAAATTTGAAGGGAGCTCTTGAAGTTTTTATACTGAAATATCGATTAAGATGAAGACAGGTATGGAGTTTTAAGAGCATACCTGAAGATTTTCAAGAAAAGTCTTGAAATGTCAATGAAGGCCATTTTATAAAATAAAAAAATCTAACACTTTATCAAAATTATGTTAATTGCTATTTTGTATTTCCAAAACGAAAATCAGCAATTATGTCATGAAGTGTGTACCAAATTCTTTTTCTTTCAAAACCGTCTTTTTGTAAACCTAAACTTTCAATGATTCTTAACCATGTATTTATCCTTAAAATGTCCCATTACTAAAAAAACCCATTAAGTACCTACTTTACCTTTCATAAGGAATTTCTAATTAAATAGTCCCTGTCCCTATACCATTCAAAAGTGTTGTTGCTCTATAACATCAACTGAAAACGTGTGTAGGAGGACAATATTAGAAACACAAGATGATACTACAATTCTAAGTATTGCGGTAATATAACCTTTGTCATTTAATCAACAAATTTCTACAAACATTATTTGCTTATCCAATGAATTGGCAGTCAATTAATGAAAATTCCAAAAATATTTATACGAAGAGCAAATATTCGTAGGTTGTAGGGCTTGGGGCTTTAGTTGATGGTAAACGGGGTGTGGGTTGGTTTTCTTTTTTCGCAATAGGCACTACTTAAGGATATTGATGCGGTTGAATGCGGATTCAAATTACTTATAGTTCCTTGATCCGAAAAACTGCTTGTTTTTTCCCCTTTCTTTTTATTTCATTTGGGTTGATTTATGTTTCATATATAAATTAAAAGGGAATGACATTCCAATTTTTGTCATGGGGGATTGAATTTAATTTTGTTACATTGCAACTATTTACGACGTATTCCCTTGGAAAATATACAACCAAATATTAATTAGATTCATAGTCATATTATTTATAAATAACGCTTAATTCTGCATGAAAAGGTTCAATTAAGTGGATATTGGGAAGTGCTTACGTACCGTGCATATATGACGACGCTGTATATTTTTTTGGACTTAAATGGTTATTGGCATTACTCGATTTGACGATATCTGATAATTGGATATTTTGAATCAATGTTTTCTAAACATGTACTTAGAAATCCAAATTGTCTAATTTCTTTACCTATAGAAGCGCTTGGACTTCATTTTGAGTACACTGTTTCTTAAAACTATTTGAAGCCCCTAGTAAAAACATAATTGAGCAATGTAGTAGTATTTTGTTTTTAATAAGACACAAAAAAAATACTATATAGACTAGAAAAAGAAAAAAATATTGAAAGATTTGAAACATTGTCGAATTACCTGAAGTACTAACCATACAATACTTGATGCTTGTAGTACTGAATATTGTAGATACTGGTAGGTTCTTGATTTTTTGATATGAAGTGAAATACATCATCGACCTAAGACTTCGGGCGTCCTGATCTACGCTGTCTATCCAGAGTAAGCATAGTCAATAACGTGATGCTTGTATAGTTGCTGCACGTTGTGTCATCACTTTTATAGTGTATGGAGCAGATGGTACTTTTTCTCCAATTTTCTGGCATTTTGTATGTTCACATACGTACACTATAATTATATGAATTGCTCGATGTAAGGCTGGGTTGCCTTATTGAAATAGCATTCTCGACCTGTTTACATTCCTTTTCGCTAACTCTCGTTCTATGAGATTGTTGCATTGTTAGTAAGCAAATTATTTCGTTTAGTCTACCAACACGAGATCTATCGTGTTGCGAGTAACTCCATTAAGTGGTGCCGACATCGATTTTTGAATGTCTTTACGAGTGAGCCTGATACTAGCAACGACCAAGTTTTTCGTTGAAGCCAGTTCGTAAGATCCGAATCAGTTGTTATAAGTGTTCCCTCGGCTTCTTGTTCGTCAGGGGACTCTTCTGTAGGTCCGAGAATGTTTACGAGTCTGATAATCTGAAATTCACCTCGTAAGCAAAAATTGAATAGCCTCTCACTTATAGCTTTAAAGCCGATAACAGTTGACATCTCTTTTTCGTTGACAAGGAAGCCTACTTTCAATACATGGTGTTTTGTATGATAGCTGTAGTTTCTTCTGTAAACACCACTCCCTGTCCATCTTATGTCTTGTAGAGATGTATCTGCTAACTGCTTTTTAGCTCGTGAGCTAAAGAGAAATCTTACGTTTCATGATAAAATTCTAAAATCGTTGTTCTTAATTCGTTGTAATGGTTGTTTTTGGGTAATCCGTCCATTACTGAGGCTTGTTGTCTGTCTCGTGATGAGATTATTTTTATGGGACAGTTTATCAGCCTGTTGCCAACCTGAGACACCAGCCTGATCTTATAAGAAGCCTAAAACTTATTGAGTTTGTTTCTAGCGGGTGCCGCGAAAAAGATATGGTCACACTACCAATTCCAAATAATTACAGCATTTGCAGCGGATGTTTTCGTATGCCACATGTTACTCCCCGTATTTTACTGATAGATAACTGCTGAAGTCCCTTATATTTTACAATAGGCCTAAGATAAGAGTTTATCTATTGCTAAGCAATCCTTTATTGTAAATGGAGAAAATAAAGCTAGTAATATGATGATTAAATAGACAGCTGAGTTTAAAAGATGTCAACCATCAGCTCTACCAACTTGATACCACGAAATTAATTAACCAATACTTGTTTTTTCAACGTTCAACGTTGAGTTATTTTCATTTCAGAAGACTAAGGTTTTAAAATTCTTAAGTACTTAACAGTTTCTGCTACAACATAAATACTAAACTACTCAAAACAAAATAGGGCCCACACAGTTTTTCGACTTCAGTCATAAGAAGTTATGTTGTTTCAGCTAAGTACTGTGTACACACTCTTACTATGGACAAAAAATTCCTTATTTAAGTTACATTAATATTTTACAGTACCCGTAGCATGATGGTTAGTGCGTTGGACTGTCATGCCAGAGGTCTTGGGTTCGATCCCTGCCTATGCCATCTTTAGTCTTTTCACGGGTACTGCCTCTTGCGAGAAATTGACAATTTCTCCATGAGTAACTCTTGTCATGAAAAAGTGCATATAAACTGAAGATCCCTTCCATCTCTGAGAACATTACTCGCACACAGAAATGTTTGCCTAGTTGTAAGTCACTAGGCCCTGGTTCTTAATGGACTGTTGCGCCAGATAATTTATTTATTTATTAATAACATTTTACAAGAACATTTACAAAAAATAATAAAAATAATAAATTGTTACTTAAAAAAAAATTAAAAAAATAAAAAAGTTGTGATGATTTCTTGTTGAATTCTTTTGCTTAATAGCGAGTAGGCCCTCTTCTACTCCGTATGCACTTTTTAGGCTTACCTGATACGTTTTCGATCAGTAGCCTTAAATTTTGTTCGTTTATACGCTCCTAACAGGCTTTAACAGTGTTTTTATGCTCCTGTTTAGTGTTGACACTGCTGTGGTTTTTTTTGCTTCTTTTTGACTGGTCCCATAAATTCTCCATCAGATTGAGGTCTGGGATCTTTGCTGGCCATGGCAAAAGTGTAATATGGGCATCAAAAGAGGTGCTTGAGTGATACGGGCCGTATTTGAACGAGCATTGCCTTTCATAAGAAATAACCCATCGCCATTTTTATGTGAGAATGGGATCAAAACTGGTCGTATTACCATTTCAATGCAACTGCCAACTGGCATCGGTAAAGGGTCCCTCATCCATGATAATCAGCTCTTTTCTGTCTAGCAAACTTTTTTCAGCATATACCAAAGCACCGGTGCCCCAAATCTGTCCCTTTAATGAATGCAGGAGTAGCTAAAAAGTTCATCCACACTTCTCCAGGCTCAAACTCGTTTATCGTCTCTGGTCTCCTTGCTGCAATTTTCGCTACAGACCGATTCGATTTGCAGTAGCCAATTGGAACACTCGTTGCTCCAGGATATTTAACGCTCTAAATTTGTATCTAAATGGATGGCATCCTGAACTGAAAATTGTTACCACGTTCAATCTCGAAGAAATAAAGAATAACAATTTAATAAAGAAGCACTTAGCAACAATGCCAGAATTGGACTGAGAAAACATATGCTGTAATTTGTGCATTGATTGTTTTTTTAAGCGATCGGCTTTTTTTTGCCTATTTACTTGGTAACGAAAATTGTTATTCAAAGCATTGATATGGAATCACACACATGCAACCTTACAATAAAATAAACAATAATGTTCAATAATTAAGTATTTTTCGGGAAAAATACAAAATAAATCTTGAGTGGTCCCTATTTTGTTTTGAGTATTATGTTTAAAAATATCAAAAAATTCAAAATTAAAGTAAAATAATATGTGATAATGCTAAATTTAGTTTAATCTACAACAGAGTAAATATAAAATACAAAAAAAAATGAAAACTGCCCTTTTGATGCATTTCAGAAATCGATTCTTTCTAATTGTATTATTTCCTATATGTACTTATATTTTAATAACTTCCGAATCCAGGGTGTTCTGGTATTTTTTCCAATTAAAAGATAATTCCATTATCTCCCCAATAACTATTTCGGTTAAGCTATAAAAAGGACATAACCCGTTCTGGGATTCGCTCTACTTTCGTATGACCTAACAAGAGTTTTATTTCTTAAAGAAATATATATCCCGTCTTATTTAACATACCGTATCCCAAAACAAGACCCCCATCCGCCCGCCATAACATCGGAGTCAGTCACTATTATTATCACGCATTTTATTGCTGTTTAACTGCCAATAAAGTTTTTGGCAAAGCTTGGTAGATATTTTTGAAAATATTTTATTTGGTCTAGTTTTCTGGTTTTCTGGAGGAATACAAAAACGAACTACGCTTTCACTCATCGTCATTTTATTTGTTTTATATTTTTATTTTTGTCTTGACTTTTCAAACAAGAGTGAAACTGAACTTTAGTCTATTTTGTTGGCTCGCATCAGCATCAGGGTTAATATTGAGTTTAACATTATTTAGAACTAGGTCAAAGGGATTTTGGCTGCTTCTGCTGCTGATACTGCTACTGCTGCTGCTTTTTGCTTTGCTCTGTTGCTAAATTTCATGAGACTCGTTTAGAAAGCAATAAAAGTCGGATTTGGTGCTGTGGTCTAATATAAACGCCATCACCCATCACCGTCATTCAAATTAAACAGAAGGGAGTTTGTCGATATGCTTTTAGGGTAAAGAAAAAAAAATAATATTTCGTAAATACTTTTTTTAAACATATTAAAGAAAACTTTAGATTAAACGTTCTTTCAGAAATATTAGGGATGGTGAAGTTATTATATACTTTCGGGTAGTGGTTTGAAAGTAATACTAATTTGTTTTGTATATTTTTGTATAGAATGCAATTTAACTTCATAGCATGGTAATTTAAATTTATCTTATCTTTTTTTTTGGTATATAAAAAACGTAGTAGTGGCCTAAATGTCCATTACAAAGGCACCTAACCAAGTTAAAAAAAAATTAAATGAGCAGCTGGTTGGAAGTACTCCTCCTGGAAGGTTTTATGTTAAGTAAGCTTCCCACTTTTTGAAATAAGCCAAAATGTTTCTAAAGATTTTCAAAACTTACTGAGGATTGAAATTTTTTTTTGGACAACCACTTTCTATTCTCTATTGAATTTTTTTGAAATTTTATCAAGGACTAAAAACAATAAAATTTTTTTAAAAAGGGTTTTAAATATCTTTGATACGTCAGAGAAGGTTTGGAAGGAGATGTCAGTGTACATTGCTTTTTAATTCTTAAACATTGCATTCCACATTCGTGCAGTACGGGTGAAGAACGTTTGTCTGAACGTGACAGTTAGCCGAAGTTGGACTCTAGGGTAACTGATGGGCATTCCTGGTTGCATTGAGAGGAGGAATGTAACTGGCTATTCACTAAGAGCATATCAAAAACACGTGTGGCAGTTTCTTAATTTACTTTACTTTATTCAAATATCCGTAACATATTTTTAACCGAAAAAAATTGAGATTCATCTAAGCCGAAGGCACGCATTTTGTTTAAGAGGGCTTGATGCCTAACGCAACCATATGCTTTTAAAATTTCAAATTCAAAGTGATGTAAATAATTGCTCACTGCTCAGTAAGATGAAACATGAAATCGTCAGTGGTTCTATTGCTACGAAAGCCGTTACTAAGAAGCCTTAAATCTTCGTGAAACTTCTTGAGCTGATAATTACAAATTATGACCTTATAAAAAATTAATTTAAAAAAATCTAAAAACGGTTTATTTTTAATAAACTAAAACCACAAAAACGAGTTCATTTCTTACAGCTATAATATTACAAAAAAATGGAGGCTGGGATGCGACCCACACTGATAACTTCCCAACCCGTCTGTCGATTTGTCTTGCTTAAAAGTTTGTCTATATGTACTCGTATTAATTTTTGTCAAATTTGCGTACTATTTTTTGTAGATTTTTTTTATGAAAAAACGGATTGTTGGATTTTTATATAAAAATTACAGAATATTGAAAACAATATTTTCTTTGAAATAAAATTAGTTTGAAGTCAATATTTAAAATTTTTGAAAAGCTATTTAAGTCAAAAGTAAATTTTTACCAAGTTTTAGTATTGTTTTTTTAGAGTTTTATTTTTTGTAAAAAATTTTACTGAATGTTGACAACAATATTTCTTATAAGATAAAATTAGTTTGAAGCAAATATTTTAAATTTTTGAAAAGATATTTGAGTCGAAAATCAATTTTTACCAACTTTTATAAATTTTTGTTAGGTTTTTATTTTTTATAAAAGAAACTGTCAATTCGATTTTTCTCAAAATTTTATCAGATGTCAAAAACATTTTTTTTCGTTGCACAAAATTGTTTTGGAGATGAAATTATATTTTAGTCGTAAAATTTTGGAGGTAATAATTTTTTTTTTTGATTTATAAAAAAAAAACGGTTAAATGGATTTTTTTCATGAAATATACTTCTTTGATATCACGTTACAATATATTATACAAAATTTAATTCTAGAGTTTTTGGTTCGTAAGATATTTAGGGTTAACGAAAATTTTTAAACTGCTATGGTAAAAAAACCACCTCCACAATTTTCTTGAGAGCCCTTTCTGCATCTTTCTGCTTTATTATCTGTATAACAAAATTTATTTGATGTCGATATCTCTTCTGGTTCTTGAGCTATGGAGGACGAAAAAAATGTCGCGAACGTACGGACGTACGGACGTAGGAACGTACGTACACACGCACGCACAGACATGTTTCTAAAAATATTTTATTTCGGCTCTAGGGACCTTGAAACTTCGAGAAATGTCAAAATTCCCAATCTGACAAATCGGACCCATTACAATATCTTCCTGTGGAAGTTAATAATCTTACTTTCAGAAAATGCTATCAAACAATCAAACATGAGATTATTGATATGGGGTTACAGATTTAGAAAGTTTCAAATGACAGTTTTTGTGCAAAAAATAAACAACTGATTTTCTATTCAAATACCTTGATAATAATTATGAACTTATTTTAACTCACCAAAACATTTGTGCCAAAATTTGGTTGAGTCTGAGAAAAATCAAGACTAAATTAGTGTAAGGTCCTGAATATTAGTTTTTGATTGTTTACTTTTCTAACTTAATTAAATGACAGTTAAGCTGTGCGAAAAAATGTCATTTGGAAAGTTAATTAATATTTTAAGGTTATACTTGCCAGATTTAAAAAAAATGACACATTCAAAAATGGCGTCTGCTCTAATACATTGGTATTCAAAATGAAACCTTTTGTTGGAAACCTACATATATAATCTTTTAATAAGCTGCTTTTCCACCGTATATCGTTTGAAAAATTCAGATCTAATAATGAATAAGATACGAGAGTTGGCACTAGTAAATGAAATTTTCAGCTTGAAACTTTAATCTTCTCAAGAACAAAAAGCATCTGTTTTACAAACTCAATTAGTTTTCCAACAAGAACTCTACGTAAAATCAAAAATTGAATTTTATTCTCCTACTTCAATAGTTTCAGCAATTCTGCTATAAGACCCCCAATTAAATTTAAAATTCCAACAAAAAAAAAAGTGTGAACAAAAATGTTAAAATTTTCAAATCCTATTTCAATACCTTTCCATTCATATAAACTCATATACATGTAGGGGTATAAAATTTATTCAAATGCATTCGAATTATTTTACAAGCAATCAAAATGGCATCCTATTTAAGTTGATAGATGCAGATGCAAACAATATAAGTCTGATTTCGAACTTCCGTCAGTGTGTAGACTGCACCATCAGGATGTGCTGCACTAAAACTCTTGCCCTCGTTATAACAGATACGATTCGAGGACATACACAGATAGAGAGATAGTTCAAAAAAGGAAGAAACTTTTCCAATAGAAATAGTCCTTCCTTTCAAAAATATCTATTTACCTATCTATCTTTACTATAATGAACGTTTTACATTACAGCTACAACTATATACGACTATACGACTACAGACTGCAAACCTGCACGAGGTTTATTCACTTAAAAACGAAGGCACATTCATTGAATTTCGAATTCAAAATTTAGCTCGGTTGAAATGAATTGAAATGAAATGAATGAATGAAAGGTATTGGAATAGGATACTATGTTTGAACTAGAAAGTGTACGTAACGTAGATATTGTAGGGAAAAAAGAAGAAGAATAAATTACCGATGTCGCATGTGGCGCCACTACAGAATTTGCAAAGAGATAAAATTCACAGGCACATCACACATAAATCAATTTTGAATATTTAATTTCTATTCATACAAAAATATCTTTCATCTAACCGTAGACTTATGACGACGACGACGAACGGCAGCGTGGCGGGGAAAAACCTCTTTTGTATGATTTTACCAACAAATATTGAAAAGAAAAGATTTTCTACTTCTTGGTAAAGTTTATTGAACTTCACATAAATCAATTTGGGTGTAATGTGTAACGCACCTAACCTACTTAATCCATATAGCAACAAAAAAATAAGGTGTAACTTCCAACGATTAACAATATCTTGTATTTAATACATTTTAACTTTAGCACATTAAATTTGGTTTCCTTATTGAAGGTGTGAATTTTTAGAAGAAAGAGTGTAGGGTTAGTCTTGGTTTAGAACCCTTTTTACATAAAAGGTTTGTGGGTCCTTTTCGAAAGCAGAAAAAGGTTTTTGACCTAAATCCCTCGAGGCAACAGTTTGAGTTGTTTGTTTATGTAAATTCCTTTCGAATTTAAGGTGCAAAGGACTGTATGTTGAGGTAAATCCATGCACAAAAAGGGAAGAGTTAGTATGGTGCTTCATGGTAGCTACCGGGGTATTATAAAATAAGTTAATAAAACTGTTTAATAAAATTTCATTACTTCTTGTTTTCTTTTTAAGTCTGACCTTTTCCTAATTCTCATCTTGCATATTATTAGTCATTCAGGATTAAATTTATTTTCATACCACAAAGTTATACTAAATATTGTATTTTAAACTTATTTCTAGACATCTTCCCTTAAAGTATATTTTACGCGAAATTTGAATGCCAAAATAAATTGTATCTATAAATGACCAATAAGATTTCATTAACATTGGAAACAATGAGAGATATACGATAATGTTAAATATCTTGTAGGTGTATACACATTCATAACATTGCCAACGTTATATTGTATGGACTTATTATAAATGCGCCAAGAATAACATTATCGTTCATCATTGTAATAAAACTTTTAGACACAAACAAAATAACATCTACAGCAACTAAAACAACTATAAATATAATTTATGGGAAAACAAGCCAAAATTCAACCGACCAAATGAATAAATGTGTGGCGTTATTCGACATGTTGATGTTATTTGATTTTCGTTATACTCTAACCTAATGTTGTGCATTAATATGGTTTGTCCTTAGTTATAATTTTGTTAGAGTAAAATTTTATTTAAGCATGAAATGTCCTTTTTACATGAATATTTATTGGTTAGCAGGATATCAGTAGATAATTTGAAATCTATAAAGCGTAACTTATGTTATGGTTGTGGTTTAGGCTTTTGCAAAAAACGAATGACATGACGGATGATTTAAGAAAGAATAAAGTTAGTGAAAAAAGTTTTTTTTTGTAATATCTATTGATACAAATTTATGCGAAACTAAAGGGAACAGTAAATTATTTCGTATTTCAAAATGTATTATGTTATCCTGTAAATCAAAAAAAAAAGGCTGGGATGCGACCCACACTGATAACTTCCCATCACGCCTGTCTATTTCTTTTGCTTAAAAGTTTGTAGGTTTTCGTGTTGGGTTAAAAAAGTTGTCAATTGAGTTATTCCTTCAAATTTTAAAATTACCAACAATATTTTTCATATAAAGAAATAGTTCAGTTTAAAAATCAAGTTTTATTAACAAGATTTTTGGTTGAAAAAATTTGTTTACCAATTTTAGTGCATTTCTTAAATTTTTACAAGTCCGATGAATGAAATTAATTTGAGAGATATTAAGAACCGTGCATCAATTTTTACCAAATGTTCGTACTTTTTTATTAAAATTAATATAATTTGAAAAAAATTGTTTTTCGACTCAAATAACTTTTCAAAACTTTGAGATATTGGCTCTTTTTATTTCACAGGCAATATTGTTTTCGATATTTAGTAGTTTTTTTTTATAAAAATGCATCTTTCTAGAAATCTTTTATTTCGACTCTAGGGACCTTGAAACGTCGAAAAATGTCAAAATTTACAATTTGACTAATCAGACACATCACAATAACTTCCTATGGGAAGTTAAAAAATTATCAAAAAATTAATTTTATCGAATTTTGAAAATAGCAAGTTAAAAATAAATAATTTACTAAAAATGACAACAACAAAAGAGTTAAAGTAGTTTTTAGATTTTATCGTCCATAATAAATTAATTTCATCTTTTAAAACTAACCTAAATTAAACCAATAATTTTTTTTTAAATAAAAAATAAATAGAATTAATTATCTTATTGCACGACACTTACTTTAATAAGAAAACTGTACAGGCAAAGAGAGGCTACCATTTAAGGGAGAACTTTTCAATTTAAATTTGTATTTATTTATTTGAACAGGCCTTACAAAGTGGAATATGAGTATTATTATTGCTTAATTTTGGTTTATGTAAAACAAGTATTAATGAAGATCTACTTAAATAAACCAACGATTAGCCAAAAAATTGAAAACTTATTAACTTAACCTTTTCTTGCTTCTTATACTTCAAATGACAATAAAAATGACGTTCACTAATACTGTAGTTATATCGAGGTTCAAAATCACCAAAGTGCATAATTGGCTTTGCTAGTAATTTAATGCCTTAAATCTTGAATTAATTGCAAAAAAAATGAATAAATACTGAAACTAACCGTTCTGTGTGTCCATCAAACAATATACGAGTAATTTATTTATAAGGTGAATTTTTAATTAAATCAATGTCCACGCATAGAAAAGCATTTCGGGAACGCGTCCTAATTTACAATCTTCAACAACAAGTCCAAAATATAATTGAAAAATTTTAAGTATTTAAACCCGGTCATAACTCAATACACAGTATTTTTATACAAAATGAAGTTTTATAATGGATACACAAGTCATTTCAGTGAACATAGCTATCGATAATCGATCAGAAATAATTTTAAATAAATCCAGCCATTCGGTGTCAAACGTCAGTCGAGGAAAAGAACAATAACAAAGCCGGCTGTCAGAGTATTTGTCGTCAAATAAATTAAATCTAAATGTTAAGTACCTTTCTATTCACTGTTCGTAGAGCGTTCATCAATAGTCCGTCATTCCGTGAACGTATTTATTACATTATTCATGAAATTCTTTTTTACGACTCAAAATAACAAAGAAACCTTAAATATGTTTCTATTGACAAAGTCAGATCGCATTTAAGATGGCCGCCGTAGAATCAAAGGGCACTCTTATTTGAAATCGTCTTTTCGTGAACGGTCATTTGACGTATTTTCCTTGTAGAAGGTTTGCGTGTATTGTTTTCATTGTAGCTTATTTAATATATGTAGATACATAATACATCCATGTTATAAATCAAAGCTAAAATTATGTGCTTTGTTTTGTTCTTGTTGATTTTATCGAACTTAGAAAAACATATAAGATATCCCATACTATTATATATTACAAATAATATACAATATAAGCTAAAAGTCATTATTTAAGCAGGCAATTTTGTTTGTCATAAAACCAATTTTGAAAATTGCAACATTGGTGATTTTGAGCCATATGAGCATAAAGGTCATTGTTAAAGTGGGGAAGTTCAGCCCACAATAACACTTTGATTGAAAATAAGTCATAGATTCCAACCTTTACATTATTTGTCAGCCTTACAAAAGTCTTAGAAAAGTCCATTCATGTTAACAGTGTCTTATGATCATTGCCTATTGAAGTAAGGCTGATTTACTGCTGCGCTTTGCTCGAAAACCCAGATTCGCATTGACATTGAAGATCGTTGATTGATAAGTAATTCTGAAACTGCTTTAAAATAGTTTGTTTAAACGCCTTTGAATGAAGGGGAGAATGGCCGTAGCACTTTTAGCGAAAGGAACTACTTTGGCCATTTTCCAATATGCTATTAAATTTGTTTGTAAGTAATGAATCAAAATACATACACAAGTTGATTCCTCTTCAATTAGAAAAGCAAACGTTGGAACTTGAACTTTCCATTAAGACATTACAATTGATGTCATAAGTTAATCTCTTACATTATTTCCCTTTGCCATTTTCCCTCAAATTGTTTCATAATTGTTTACCACATGTTAAGTTACTAAATTTATGATCGTATAGAAGATTCTTTTTGCTGTTCTTATTATGGATCTTCATTCTTCAAAAACTGAATTAATTAAGAGGTTTTCATTATAAGAGGTACTCCTTAAGGAGAAATTACACTGTCGTTCTAAGGATTGTCAACAAAAAGTTTACGATTGATCCAAAATGATTAGGATCAAGCACCTCTAGTACGAAATTAATATCAGATCTCAAAAAATCATTTTTTATTTATTTATTTGGTAAATTAGTTGGATTTGTCGAATGGAAAATTTAAGCACTTACCAATTGTTTAAAGTCTAGAGTATACCTAGAATCTTCGCATACAGTTTTAAGAGAAATATCATAATGTGCATGGAACATAATTTCATCGGCCGTATTGAGAACCAATAAGGATATCGACCTTAAATAATTTGTTTTGCAGGTATTAACATTTAAATGTTCGAAAACATTTTCAAAAAACTAGGCAAGGATAAGCCCACGCTGATAACTTCCCATCCCGTGTGGTAATTTGTGTTGCCCAAAAGTGTATAAGTTTTCATGTTGTTTTTAAAAGTTGGCACTTAAGACAATTAAACAAAAATTAATTAATACCAATATTTTGTATATGATTTGATTTCAACATTTATTTAAGCTAACGAGATTTTTAGTCGAAAACTATTTTTTAATTATTTTAGTAGCATTTCTTAAAAAATTTAATTTCTTAAATAAACAAATACAAATTGGATGAATAAATTTAAATTGAAGTTTATGTCTTTTATTATTCACGAGATATAGAAAGTTTTTTGTCTTTTATTATTCACGAGATATAGAAAACAGAACATCAATTTTTCCAAATGTTCCCTACTTTTTTTGTAGATTTTATTTTATTATGAAAAAACAGACTGTTGGATTTTTATAAAAATTTTACTGAATGTCGAAATCAATATTTTCTGTTTGATAAAAACAGTTTGAAGCAAATATTTTTTTTGAAAAGATATTTGAGTCGAAAGTAAATTTTGACTAAGTTTTAGTTCTAAGATCAATTTAACTTTTCTTAAAATTTAATTGAATGCTGAAAACAATATTATTTATAAGACAAAATTAATTTGAAGACAACATCTCAAATTTTTAAAAAGATATTCAAGTCCAAACTCAATTTGTACCTAATTTTATTAATTTTTGTATGGATTTTATTTTTGTAAAAAAATTGTCAACTCGAATTTTATCAATAATTTACTGAATATTGACAAACAAAATTTTAAAAGACAAATGAGTTTAAAGCCAATACAGTCGAAAAACAATTTTTGACAAATTTGAATAATATTTTTTGGGCTTTTATTTATTATTAAAAATAACTGTCAGTTCGTTTTTTACTCAAAATTTTAGCAGATGTTTAAACCGCTATTGTTCGTTGCACGAAATTGTTTTGGAGATAAAATCGTTTTTTATTCGTAAAGTTTTCAAGGTGACAAATTTTTTTTGTTTTCCTCTGTGAAAAAAAAAGTTAATTGGATTTTTCCAAGAAATAAATTTGTTTTGTATCACGTATCACTCTAGCGTTATGTGATCGTGAGATATTTAGGGTTAACCGAAATGTTCAAATATATACTTAATTATACATATACATATACCTACTTAATTTTCTTAAGAGTGCTTTCTGCATTATTATGTGTATAACAAAATTTATTTGAAGTCGATATCTCTACTGGTTCTTGAGCTTTGAAGGAATGTCAACATATCAGGTCGACATTTCGGGCCGATTACTATTTTTTCTTACAAAAAATACTTAAAATTGGAAAAAAACTGAATCTAATCTAAAACACCTTGAGGACAGAGAATAATTCCTGTGTGCGAGTAATTTCATAGATGGAGGCAACCTAAAATTTATATGCTGAATCCGAACGGCTAATTTAAGAAAGCCCATATGAAAAAAATCAAATGGGGTGGCGCAACAGTCCGTTGTGAACCAGGGCCTAGTGACTTACAACTCTCAACCATTCCTGTGTGCGAGTACTGTTGTCAGGAATGGAAGGGACCTACAATTTAAGGCCGAATCCGAACGGCTAATTTGAGAAAGCACTTTTTCATGACAAGAATTACTCTTGAAGAAATTGTCAATTCCTCGCAAGAGGCAGTACCCGCGAAAATTAATTTTTTAAATTAAGGTGGCACAGGCAGGGATTGAACCCAAGCCCCTTGCATGACAGTCCAACGCACTAACCATCATGCCACGGGTACTACAGAAAGCTCATATGATGTCAAGAATTATTGATGGGAGAAAGCAGACGTCAAAAAAAATCTTTTGGTTGTAAAGGCAGGGATTGAACTCAAGAGCTCTAGCATGACAGTCGTTAGCACTAACCATCAGCTTCATACTGAACGAAAAGGAAGGGTTTTTCAAACTTAAATTTGATTTAAAATAGCTATCTTTTTTGGCAAGTTACGTTTTAGAAAACGTGCCACGTACCACACAAGAACCATTAAATTAAAAGACAAATTTCAAAACCATGTCGAAATGATGATTATCAAAATATTCTACTATGTCGTGTTTTTTTCTTTATAATAAAATAAACATCTATTGATTTTTCTTAAGAAATACTAGTTTTTTTTTATTTTACTAAAATAGAACCACTAATTGGAATTCTTAATTCATCATGCACTTAGAAGATGATTAATTAAAGTAAACATTTACCCCTTAACTACCAAATTTATTCAAGTTACTAAGTTTCAAACTTTTTAGCTTTCTTTTGTCTGCTTGTGTTGCTGACTAATTTCGAAGCTACATCCATTGTCTAAAATAGAAAAAGTATATAACTGGGATATTTCTTATCCTTATGTATGAGTATAATATCATCTCTGCAAATTGAGGAAGAATATCTTTTATAAGAAAGACTATAAATGTCCCTATAGTAGGCCTTAGGCTTGATGAGTCTATATGAAGAGGGAGAAAAAACACCTCCCCTTTTTTCATGTCATGTGACGTCTAGACTTTTTGTTATAAGAGGTTAACCACATAATAACAAATTTTAAGATTCATGTAATGATTTCACCTCGTGACCTACTTTCTATATTTTGTCTTTGTGTTTATACTTTATAGAAGAAGGCAAAGAAAAAAAATAAGGACATAATTTCCACATAGAATAATAATAAGAAAGGGAAAGTTTTTTTAGTTATTTTCTTTTTTTAAGAAAAAGTTTTTTAGCAATAAATAAAATACAAAAAAATGGATTCCAGGGATTTTTGCCCAGACTCCCTTTTTATTTAAGAAGTTTTAGACTTAAAAGTAAAGTTATGTACGCATTTATTTATAGAAATGGATATGATTATACTTTTTCTGTCAACAGTTTTTGAAACTGTTATTTATTAATTTAAAAAAAAAATATTATAGGACACATGAGGACCTCCTCTATTCGAATAGAATTCCGTAAGATTTTGAAACGTCTTAAAGTACAAAATATTTGTGCCTTGGGATGAGGTTAAAACTTCTAACGAAATTTCCATCATTCTTAGAAGTAAGGGTTTTAAAGGAATACCCACGAGAACAATAAAGTGAAGTATCTTAAAAACGACTCTAATGGTTTTTATTTTAAGAAGTTTTTCATTGAAATTCTGACGTTTTAAGATCTTTAGAATCTAAATCCAACGTTTTCAAAGAAAATTGTTGCTATTAGTTGTGAATGTAGAAAGAGATGAAAATTGCTTTCAAGTACATTTTTGTTTGCATAAAAGACTTTCAAAACTAAAAATTTTAATTTTATACCTATCAATTTAAAAAAAATTAAATTTTAATCAAAATAAAAAAAAACATCAATTTAAAAATTTTAAGAATTTTTTTAAATTAAAAAAAAATGTAAAATAAATTATTTCAAATTTTCGAATACCTTAGAAGAAATAAGGTTATACTTCAATTACACTGTGCTGCAGTTAAAAATTAACTTTTAAAGTGACTTAGTAGTACTTTAAAACTTTTCTAGCCCGCTTAAGTCTTGAGTTATTCTAAAAATTTTGTTTGTTCATTTTCAATATTTCAATACTTGTTTTCGGACCAAATGCAAAGTTTCCTAATTTTCAAACTTAATGCAAAAATTTAACGTTTTTTAAACTTTGACAGCGCCGTGCGTTGCGTCGTTTAAACAATTTTTTTAGATCATAACTTGTGGAAGGATTAATTTTGCATCGGGTCATTTTGAGAGTGAATTTGCCCCATATTATTTTCTATAAGTTTTTGAAATCACATAAAGGTAAGACTTTAAGTTTGCTGGATGTATGCTATTTGTTAAGATGTAAAAACAATTTTTATTTAATTTTTAAAAATTGTCTAAAATACATGTTCTTTAAATGAAAAATAAATGTTAAATACATCAAATTTCCTTTATTGAAAACAATGAAGAGGAGGTACCCCAGCTACCCCTATACTTCAGTATTTAAGCTCACCGTAATTCTTGACAATAAATATGTTTATAAGAAAACCCAGGAAATATCGAAGTTAATTTCACATTAATTTTTAGATTATTACAGAGTCCAGTATCGGGGCGTCAAGCAAGGTGCGTGAAACCGTGTTGTTTTGAGTATGGGTAGTATTGACCTATTTATAGATGTAGTTTTAGTACACTTTCATTGAAATGCGCCGTTTGGTCATTGAAATACCGAGACGATTCCAAAATTGCTTTTTTATATTTTCCAAAATGATCTTGCTCCAAATTTTGTTACGATTATGCATAGCTTTCAGCAAATTGGATGTTTGAAACCTGGAACTGAGTAAGGAGGTGCTCGGACGATAAGGACTCCAGAAAATATTGGAAAAGTGAGTCAAGCAGTTAAAGCCAACCAGTTGATCGGCTGTATGTCATGTTCGGGCTCTACGTATGTCAGACCACTCGGTGAATTTTGCATTTTGTTTTGCATTTTTATCCATACATGATGATGGATGTCCAAGAATTACAGAAAAAGGACTACGGCAGACGGATGAGGTTTGTAAAAGCAATGTTGGAAATTTTAACGGATAACACATTCCTTGAACGTCTGATTTAATTGCGATGAGATGTGGATGATAGTAGTACCCGTGGCATGATGGTTAGTGCGTTGGACTGTCATTTTTATTAATTCATTCTTAAACCTATCTTAAAGCTAGACAAAAATTCATAAAACTAGCCTAATTATCCATAACTTACAACTAACTTAATGGTCCCATACGGACACTCTAAGCTAAACTATAACACTTAAAACTAATGCCTTTCGGCCCTAAGATCTATTTTACTTCATTTTAATTTTATTTATTTTGTATTTATTAGAAAATTATGTGAAAAAACTAATATCAAGGTCCTTTTTTATTTTTACTTAAAAAACTACTTAAAATTAGGTCCTTAAATAAAACTTAAAGCTAACTTAAACTACCTATTCTACCTATAAACTACTTAAAACTAGAACAACCACAGCAGCAAATCTAACGTGTTTTGTTTTTATATTTTACTGTCTTTTTTTGTATGGTTTTTTTTTTCTTTGATTTTTTTTTTTTCTTTGATTTTTTTTGTTTTTAATTTATTTTTTCTTTGTTTTTTTTTTTCTTTTTATTTTTTAATTTTTTTTGTATTTTTTTTTTTTTTTTTTGTGCCACCATGCCTATTCTACTTAAAACTAAACCCTAAAACTATAAAACAAGTATGTAAGCCGGCCAAGGCTTAAACCCCATCCCGACCTACCCATTATCAAGTGCCGATTGAAGCCACCAAAACTGGTTCTCCTGCTTCACCCTATCAGTTCGGTCCCGTTCGGACACAGCCCTACTGAACCGAAGGAGCTCCGCTCCGCCTTGTGCCATGACGTCCCGACTGTACGGGAGTCGCCTATCCACGGTTCTTCGTCTGACGTGGTAGATTAACGGAACTGCCAATCTATCCTGTATCAGACCGCATCTATCTAAAAAGAGGAATGCCTCTGGGGGAATGAAGCCGCTCAAGCGTGCACTCTCAAAATACTCGTCGTTCGGATAGAACGCCCCGAAAATTAAATTGTTGGTCGAAGACATAGCTCTTGCAATGTGACCTCGAACGAGTTTTATCACGAAATTGTCAATTCTGTTGATTCGAGCCCCGTTGTACAGGACCTCGTTGGAATAATAATGCACATAAGAAGATTCGGCTGTTCGATATAAGCCGGTACAGCGTCGTAAACACTGCCGCTCGAACACCCGAAACTTCTCCATCTGAGAAGGGGCAACGTTGAACCACACAGGACAACCATAAACGATCATTGGCCGTATGAGGGCCATGTAGCAAATTACCTTCACTCTGGGGTCAAGCCGACTGCTAAAAAACAGCCGTTTCGTCAGAGCGAAGGCTCCTCTGGCCCTGGTCAGAGCAGCATTTATATGTCTGTCGAAATATAAATACTGATCTAACCAGATACCGAGGTACTTCACTACACTTTTGCTCGCCAATGGCTGCCCGTGAAGATCAACGATGACCATCTTGCGCCAATTCTTACACGTATCCCTCGTGGCCCTAGCCAACGGAGTCCGGAACAGAATTGTCTCTGACTTCTGGACATTTATTTTCAGTTTCCAGTCGTCGCAATATCGCTGAATCTTGTCGAAATCACGCTGCAAGAGAATTCTAATAACCTCAACCTTTCGGGCCGTTCTGTACGCAATTAGATCGTCGGCGTACGCAATTGCCTTTGTAAGACTACCTATCAGATCGCTGGTGTAAATGTTGAAGAGAATCGGCGAATTCACCGCTCCCTGTTGAAGACCATTTTTAATTGAGAATGTTGTGGTAGAAGTTACATTGCCACTTTTGACAACAAACTTTCTACCGTTAAGCATATCATAAAGTATATACAACAATGGCTTGCTAATGCCAAACCTGCTCAATTTTAGGTAAAGACCCTCTAACCATACGGTGTCAAAGGCCTTTTCCAAATCAACCAGGACAGCACCTGTGCATTGTTGTTTTGATTTATTCCATTGGATATCAGAAACGAGTTTAGACGCAGCATGAATTGTGTCATGACCCGCCTTGAACCCGAACTGTTTATCCGGAATTATTTTGTTGTCCGCAGCCCACTTAGTCAGAGCCCTATTAATGATCTTTTCGAAAACTTTGCTGATGCTCGGAAGAAGACTTATCGACCGAAGATTTGACGGGTTGGAGTTGTCCTTTCCCTTTTTCGGGAGAGGATGAACCACAGCGGTCTTCCAATGCACTGGATAATATGCATTATTCAGTGCATTGTTGAAGAGTGTGGTGTAAATGTCAATTGCTTCCGTCGGTAAATGTCTTAGTACAACGTTGGATATACCATCGACACCTGCTGACTTTTTATTTTTTATTGAGTTGAAGATGAGCTGAAGCTCAACCTTCGTCACTAACAAGGGACTTGGTCCCATTTGGTCGGCGATTATGGCATTTGCCAAGGAATCGTCATTGAACCGCATGAAACTGCGGTTCTCAGATCGCCAATGTGTGATATCATTACGGAGGTAAAAGTGATTAAGTAGGGCTCTGTTTTCCAGGTCGTGGTTGGGGCGAATGCTAACATTCACCTTGTACACTTGCTGAAAAGCAGCTCCCACCGCCTCCACTTTTTCTTTCGGATCTTCAATTATATAAAAGTCATCGTCAAGGATGGCTTCCTCTGGATCTATTTGCGCTGTCATGAGTACGTCTCTGTTTTCTTCGGTTCTTTGGAGTTTCAGACTCGGAAGGTCATTGTCGTTCTTTTTTCTGAATATCTTGTTGATTTTAGGGAACATACTAGGGTCGCTCGAATTAACTGCCCGGATCTTGCAGTCCCAGTACTTGTTAATTGATAGCCTGTAGTTCTCCTTAATCAACAGATTGACATTTTTTATTGACGACTTCATTGTCCTAACCTCCAAGTCGTGTGGGTCTGTAAGTCGTCTGTACAAGTTTTTGAGTCTTGTCAGTAAGCCACTCTTGTGCCTACGTAGTGCGTCAATTGTCGCGTTTCTGTAAGCGTCCATTTGGTCCCGTTCTTTGTACTTTGGGATTGTCCGTTCCATCGTTCGTTTTATTGTTTCGTCCATCTGTTGTAAATGTTGGTCAATTTCTGTATTTGTCAGGTTTCTGTTGTTTGGTGGGGCTATGTCACTCGAACGAAGTTCTCTCGCTAAGGCGTTGGTGAAACGAGGCCAACGCATCTTACTGTAATTGTAAGAGTGCGTTGCAACGTATTCCTCCAACTCCACGCGTTCGTTCGGAATCTGCATTACAGCAGCCAGTCCGCAGTGATCACTGTCGTACTCGACTGTCTGTAGGCAGTTTCGAGGGTGATTACCCACTTTGTCTGTTACTGTCATTCTAGTGTCGTACAGCAAAAGATCCAGAAAGGAGCCGCTTCTTGGATACGATGGCTTTTCGGTAGCCAGCAGGTCGACGCCATATTCAACGCTGTAAAGATTCATCAAATTAAAAAGATGATTACCTCTGGGATTACTATGTTGATTTCCCCAATCTTCATGTTTTGCGTTCAAATCACCGGCCAAGATGAAATAGTTTTCTTCCAAGCTCAGTTTAAGTTCCCTAAAAAGAATTTCGAGTTCTGATGCAAAGTAAGTGACTTGCGGAGCTCCAGCCGCATAAGCCGCAATCATATACATCCGCTTCCCTTGAGAGAGAGAGATGCATACAACGCAAACTTCTAGCGTCTTGAGCTTTCGCAATTCATTGTTGTATATGACTTTATAATTAATGCCTTTTCGTATAAAGAGAGCGACACCGCCCCCTTGAGTGGAGTCGGGCCGGTCTCTTCTTACAATATTGTAATTTTTATGAGTCAATTTGTGTTTGTGGTTTAGCTTAGTTTCGCTAGCCATAAACACATCGGGACTGTAGTCTTTCAACAATTGGAACATATTGGCTCTTCGTTCAATCCTAATCAGTGAATTTACATTCACAGCTAGGACTTTTAGGCGCGTCTCCGGCAGCGCGCCCATTATGGTCTAAATTGCGCCAGGCCAGGCAACAAAGAGTAGAGATGATCTACCCTTTTGCCTTGCTCCTTTATCTGACTTTGCAGTCCTGTTAGTTGACCTTGAATGCTCAACAACAAGGCTACAATGTCAGGCTGCACCTCTGGTGCCTTAGGCACAGGGGCCTTGGGGGCAACCGTTGGTGGAGCTTGTCTCGTATTCCCATTCCCTGACACCATTTGGGCGTAAGAGAATTTGGGATCCACGAATTTTTGTGTTGGAGCCTGTCGACTTTTTTCGGCTTTTTGACTGGCCTGTTTGTGTTTCATTTGTTGGACCTTAGGGCAACCCCTATAGTTAGCGGGGTGCCCTTGGTTTCCACAAAGGACACACTTGAGCAGGGTCAAATCCTCAACCCGCTCATTCCCCAGCTTACATTCTCCTACTTTGTGGGTTTCTCCGCACCTCACACAACGCAACTGCATATTGCAGTTGGCATTGGCATGGCCAAACCTCTGGCAGTTAGTACATTGTAAAATGCCGTCGTGCCTTTTTAATGTATCCCAGCGTACAGCTTGATTGTCGAGAGATGTGATTCCCTTGACACTATTAACACTGCTTTGGGGCGATAATGTTACCAAGAACATTGGCAGCCTATAACCCCCCCGCCTGGACTTCACCGTAGTGAACGGCTTGACCCCGATAAAATCGAGATCGTCCGTGGCTTTTTGACGGAGCTCAGCTAAGAGCTCCTCTGGTTCCGTGCAGGAACTTATGCCCTTCAGAAGGACCGTCTGGAATTTTTCGCTCTTAGGCGTATAGCTGAAGAACTCAGCGGTGGCCTGTTTGAGCACTTCTTTAAGTAATTTGTATTCGGCCAGTGAGAAGCACTGTACCGAATACCGCTTTTCTTTTTCATTCAGAATATTGATTAAAAATTTGCCCTTAGTGGCCGACTTACATACCTGTTTCAAGTCTTGCAGGTCAACCCGGTAGGTCCTAATTGGTGGCACCTTCTCCTTCTTGGGCAGTGGTTGTTTCTGGTGTTGCTGCTTCTGCTGCTGTTGTTGCTGCTTCTGCTGCTGTTGTTTCTGCTGCTGCTGTTTCTGCTGCTGTTGTTGCTGCTGCATTGCTTTAGTTGAGGTCGATGGGCCCTCAACATTTGGGCCTGTGACTGCTGCTGGCTTCTTTTTATTTTGCTCCGCTCCTGTGTTTTTGGGAGCGGGCTTATGTTGTGGTTGTTTTTGCTGCTGTAGTTGTTGTTGCTGTTGTTTTTGCGCTGCCTCTTCCTTTCGGCGCGCCTCTTGTTTGATTCTAAGGGCAGTGAGGAGGGGCTCGATTTCCTCCTTCAGCTTGTTGAGGCTTTGCTCGAACTGGCTGATGGCTGCCTGTTTGGTTTGCAGGGCCTGCACCAGTTCGGTTTCATCCTGGAGGTCCACCATTACCTCCAAAGCCTCCGTTGGCGGCGGGACTGGCTCTGGCTCCGATATGATTAATTCCATATTCGGAGACCTGAAGAGCCCCTCTCCACCTTCGGATACATATTCAATTTTATCCGACTCGGCGTAGTCGGAAAACTCACTCTCGGTGGTAATTCCTCCTTTACCACTCTCCATTTCCTTTCGCATGTCCCGCCGCTTAGCAGAGTTGGCCCTCTCCACTTTGTTGGGGCTATGCTTCTTAATCTTTCTCTTTTTGTTGTTTGTGGCCTTCATCCACTGGTCAGATGCCTGACCTGATGTTGTTGCCGTTGTTTTTGGTACCGCTGCTGGCACCACCGCAACATCGCCTGATATGTTGGCAGAGGTATCTTTCGATACCCCTGCTTTTTTCTCCTTCTCCATCTGCTTTTCTTCCCAACAGATAAAATCAACAATTTCTCTGTTGTGAAAAAAAGCTATTAAATTTTTTGTTGACTCCGGCTGGGAATCGAACCCACGACCCTTGGATCTGCTTCCTGACGCCACTTCCTCTGGGCTATCGAATTGATGTTTTTTCTGGTGGCAAACTGCCAACTTTATTTACAACTTAACTTGCACTGTTAATTAACTTTTAAATAAATATAAATAAAATCACTTCTTCACAGGTTGGAAGTCAAATAACGACTGAAAATGAATTATAAAAAAAAAAAAAAAAGTGCGTTGGACTGTCATGCAAGGGGTCTTGGGTTCAATCCCTGCCTGTGCCAGCTTAATTTAAAAAAAATTAATTTTCGCGGGTACTGCCTCTTGCGAGGAATTGACAAATCCTTCAAGAGTAATTCTTGTCATGAAAAAGTGCTTTCTCAAACTAGCCGTTCGGATTCGGCCTTAAATTGTAGGTCCCTTCCATTCCTGACAACAGTACTCGCACACAGGAATGGTTGAGAGTTGTAAGTCACTAGGCCCTGGTTCACAACGGACTGTTGCGCCACCCCATTTGATTTGATTTGAGATGTGGATGATGCTTCCTTTATCATCAGATTTGTAACCTGTGATTATTCACATAGGAAGTTATTGTAATGGGTCCGATTTGACAAATTGAAAATTTTGACATTACTCGACGTTTCAAGGTCACTAGAGTCGAAATAAAAGATTTTTTGAAAGATGTATGTGCGTGCGTGTTTCGTCGTCCATAGCTCAAGAACCAGAAGAGATATTGATTTTAAATCAATTTTGTTATACAGATAATAAGACAGAAAGATGCAGAAAGGGCTCTCAAAAAATTACGTGGTTGGTTTTTTTACCATAGCAGTTTGAAAAAAGGTGAACATTTTGGTTAACCCTAAATATCTTACGAACCAAAACACTAGAGACTTGAATTAAATTTTATATAATATATTGTAACGTGATATCAAAGAAGTATAATTTAAAAAAAAAAACATTAAACGGTTTTTTTTTATAAATCAAAAAAAAAAACTAAGAAAAAAAAAGTGCCACCTCCAAAATTTTACGACTAAAATATAATTTCATCTCCAAAACAATTTTGTGCAACGAAGAATAATGTTTTTGACATCGGATAAAAATGAGAAAAATCGAATCGACATTTTTTTGTATATAAAATATACATCTAAAAAACATTACTCAAAGTTGGTAAAAATTGAATATCGATTCAAATATCTTTTCAAAAACTTAAAATTACGGCTTCAAACTTATTTTATCTTATAAGAAATATTGTTTTAAACGTTCTGAAAAATGTAGAGAAAAATCGAATCGACAGTTTTCTTACAAAAAACAAAGACCTAAAAAAAATTAATAAAAGTTGGTAAAAATTGATTTTCGACTCAAATAGCTTTTGAAAACTTTGAGATATTAGCTTTAATTTACTTTTATCTTTCAAAAAATATTGTTGTCAGCATTCAGTAAAATTTAAAAAAAAACGAATTGGCAGTTTTTTTTCAAAAAAAATAAAAACCGATAAAAAATTAACAAAAGTTCTTAAAAAATGATTTTCGACTCAAATATCTTTTCAAAAATTGTAGATATTGTCTTTAAACTCTTGTATCTATCAAAAAATATTGTTGTTAATATTGAGTTAAATTTTGAAAAAAATCGAATTGACAGTTTTTGTACAAAAAATTAAAAACCTAAAAAAAATTAACAAAAGTTAATTTTATAATAATAATTTTGAAATATTGTCTTCAAACTTACTTTATTTCACATTTTATTTTATATAAAAATCCAACAGTCCGTTTTTTCATTAAAATAAAATCTACAAAAAATAGTACTCAAATTTGGTAAAAATTGATACGAGTACTTTTAAGCAAGACAAATCGACAGACGGGATGGGAAGTTATCAATGTGGGTCTCATCCCAGCCTCACACATTCGAGCAGTTTCACGTCAAATGCTTATGAGGAGTATGCAGAAGTGTTGTGATAAAAGTGGACAGCGCATACCTTGCTGCCTGACCCTGTATCATGTGCAAGTTTATGAGAATAACAATGGACCCATATCAGAGTTAAACATATCCCAACGTTTTTACTTAAAATTAATAAAACTCCTCGCCATTCCTCACATCATTTAAATCCACAATAATCTGAAATTTTTATTGTTTTGTTTAATTTTTGTTTGCGTGGATTAAAACTGTAAAATTCTTCTTTAAAATTATATGTATCTGTCTGCCTATATTTAAAGTGTTTATTATCCTCAATTTTCCAAGTTCCTCCTTACAACACTCTATAACATAACCACATGAAAATATCCTTGATGATACTTTAATATGTGCAATAAATTTTGATTTCATGTCTAGATCGTATTTTACATCATCAAATTTAAATTTTCTCTTAGCCGTATATCTCTCATCATTTTAATATTAACTTTAAGCTTTTTTGTATTCCTTCAACAGGACTTAAAGAAACTCTCGCTCTATCTCTTCCTTCCCAATATTCTTAAGGATATCCCCTTTATACTTGTAGAAGACGACGAAATCATAACACATAACATTTACATAACAAAATGTACATCTGCAAACTACTGAAATAACATCCTCACATCCGGGATATACTTCTCTAGTGTTATCGCATTTATATACGACCGACACGAAGATATGAGAGGGTTAGGGAAAGGAAAGGGTAGTTTTGAAGCAGCAACAACAACAACGCCAACAATACACCATCAGGACTTAGCGTTAGCATATTCATATATACGTAATACGTTACGTATGTAGGTCAAAATATTGTCGGTCATGGGTAATATCATTTGTCGCGTCACGATAATATACCATATAAGTTTAGAAAAGTTGAGAAGTAATATGAAACTTAAGTTAACCATGATATGGCAGAGATACGAGTATAGGATGATTTGGCTCATGGAATTACATTTTTATATTAGGGGGGAGAATATGCTGAAGCTATGGAGCTGATGGCATTAAAGGGGGACTTACACTCCTTCTTCTTATTCTTCTCTGTCGTCTTTGTTCAAATGGCCGTCATTTTTGTGTATGAGAATCTTAATGATGTCTAAGGATGTGAATTTCATTGGTGATGTCCTTTTTGAAGAAACCATTCGACTTATAACGTTATGGTCACTGAAAAGATCAAACTATTCAAAGTCATTATTGGTTAACGTTTGTTTTTGTTTTAACCATGGCTAGAGTCACGTAGGCAGGGGTAGTAGGAATTTGTTTTATACACACACGACAAAAAGTTTGTTTAATCAACGATGATCTGTCTACTATGTAGGTCAATGAACAGAAAAGGATAAAATTCTAAATTTCAAGTCAACTTTTTTCCTACTCTCTATTCTATTCAAGTTCAATTCACATAAAGAACCTTTTTTCCACATCACTAACGTTATTGGTTTTTCACCCTCATCTCACCAAAGCCACCACCACCGCTACCGTGCATACAATCAGTGACATGTCAAACAATCACTGCCTGCCATCAGTTTACCTCTGAACATATCCTGTCATCGTCATCGTATAAATAAATCGAGTTTTTAATTAAAAAAAAAAGACAAAATTCAAAACCCAACAACATTTTAGACATCAAGAGTAGAGTAGATACTAGATTTCAATATACCAAAAAAAAGAATCTCAAAACGACCAAACTTGAATTTGGAATATATTACATATTTTATTTGTAAACAAAATTAATGTGTCTGATGAGGCGTAACTCGTATCTAAAAACACGCAATTAAACATGTCCGATAGATATTAAATTTGTGTTTAATTTATGCAACCTCGACATTGTGTATAGTTTGTTGATAAATTATATAAATATTAAAATTTTGAATTGTTTCGTATTTTGTGTATCGATATTATGTGTGTTGGTTGGAAGCTACAAGGTATTGATTTTTTGTTTATAAATGTAATGTTAATACAATTAAATAGATTACATTGATACACACACGTATTTAAAATGTTATAGTGTAATCATGGAAAACGCTTCAAATGCCTTCAGGGGCAAGGCAACCTTAAAAAATCGTTTTTTAACTTTTCACTAAAAGTTATTTTATCGATTCGATTTGTTGAATTATGACATTTTCGACGTTTCAAACCATTTTGAGAGATTTCAGTGTATACGAGATTGTATAAAAACATTGTGTTCTAAAGATAATAATATTGAAATATGCAGAAATTACTTTGAAAAAAAAAATTAAGTGGTTGTTTTTTTACCTTAGCAATAAAAAAATGTGTGTGACCTCAAATATATCACGAAGCAATATATATGTACCTAGCGGCTTCGATATAATAATAATGCAGCAAAAAAAATGATTTTGACATCTGGTAATATTTTGAGAAAAATCGAAGTAACGATTTTTTTATAAAAAATAAAAACATAAAAAAACACTTCTAAAAGTTGGTAAAAATTGATTCTCAACTAGAATATCTTGACAAAAATTAAAGACATTTCCTCAAAACTACTTTTATATAATAAAAAATATTGTTTTAAAATCTATTTAAATTTTAAGAAAAATCCAACGGTCAGTTTTTTTCTAATAAAAAAGAAGAATTCGTTACAAATTTCGAGAATATTTTGAGAATAGGTGAATAAAAATAAGAACAAAAAGAGGCTGGGATGCGACCCACACTGATAACTTCCCATCCCGTCTGTCGATTTGTATTGCTTCTAAGTTTGTCTATATGTACTCGTACCAATTTTTACCAAATTTGCGTACTATTTTTTGTAGATTTTTTTTAATGAAAAAACGGACTGTTGGATTTTTATATACAAATTACTGAATATCGAAAACAATATTTTATGTGAAATAAAATAAGTTTGAAGCCAATATTTTTAATTTTTGAAAAGCTATTTAAATTGAAAGTAAATTTTTACCAAGTATTAGAATTGTTTTTTTTTAGTTTTATTTTTTGTTAAAAAAAACTGTCAATTTGATTTTTTTCAAAATTTTATCGAATATTGAAAACAACATTTCTTATAAGATAAAATTAGTTTGAAGAAAATATTTCAAGTTTTTAAAAAGATATTTGAGTCAAAAATCAATTTTCACCAACTTTTGGTAAATTGTTATTAGGTTTTTAATTTTTTGCACAAAAACTGTCAATTCGATTTTTTTCGTACGGACGTACGGACGTACGAACGTACGTACACACGCACGCACAGACATCTTTCTAAAAATCTTTTATTTCGACTCTAGGGACCTTGAAACCTCGAGAAATGTCAAAATTTTCAATTTGACAAATCGGACCCATTACAATAACTTCCTATGGGAAGTTAAAAATAATGCTAATACATTTAAAAAAAAAAATCGATTGACAACGAAAAACGAAAACTTATTAAAAAAAAAAACGATTGGAAATGATTTTCGACACAATTACGAGTAAAATGAGGATAAAAAAGGAGTTGATTTCAAATTTTGTATCTCAAACAAAATATTATAAATGAAATCGGGTTTCAAAAGGCTGGAATTTGACATCTGTCAAAATAAGTTTTTTAACATTTTTATTCAGTTAAAAGTCTGATATTTACGAAAATGGATCGCTTAACTATCGCACAACGCATACAAATTGTCAAAACTTACTACAAAAAGAGTCTGGGATGCGACCCACACTGGTATTTCCCCATGTTGTCTGTCGATTTGTCTTGCTCAAAAGGTTTGTAGGTTTTCGGGTTTTGTTAAAAAAGTTGTAAGTTGAATAATTCTTACAAATTTTAAAATTACCAACAATATTGTTCATATAAAGAAATTTGCGTACTATTTCTTGTAGATTTTATATTTTTATTAAAAATTGTGAATATTTTTTGTGAAGCTTTTTGAGTCGTAAGTAAGTTTTTACTAAGTTTTAGTATTGTTTTTTTGTTAGGTTCTTATTTTTTTTAATAAAATAGACTTTCATCAAAATTTAACTGAGTGTTGAAAACATAATTTTTTAAAAGATAAAAAAAGTTTAAAGTCGATATCAAAAAGTTTTGAAAAGATACTTGAGTCTAAAATCAATTTTTACCAATTTTTATAAATTTTTTTGGTTAGGTTATTAGTTTTTGTAAAAAACTGTCAATTTGATTTTTCTCGAAATTTGTCAAATGTTGAAAACAATATTTCTTATAAGATAAAATTAGTTAAAAGCCATAACCTCAAATTTTTGAAAAGATATTTGAGTTGAAAATCACTTTTTACCAACTTTGATTAATGTTTTTTTAGGTTGATACATTTTTTTCAGTTTTTTTAATTTATAAAAGAAAGGATTAATTGGATTTTTTCAAAAAATATATTTCTTTGATATCACGTTACAATTTATTATATAAAATTTAATTCAATTCTCTAGCGTTTTTGGTTCGTAAGATTTTTAAGGTTAACCAAAATGTTTACCTTTTTTAAACTGCTATGATAAAATAACAGCGCTTGCCATTTTCTTTAGA